>NC_037670.1:165994577-166112714 GCF_003255815.1 Theropithecus gelada | reverse complement strand
TATTTTTTTTTTTTTTTTTTTTTTTTTTTGAGACGGAGTCTTGCTCTGTGCCCCAGGCTGGAGTGCAGTGGCACGATCTCGGCTCACTGCAAGCTCCGCCTCCCGGGTTCACGCCATTCTCCTGCCTCAGCCTCCCGAGTAGCTGGGACTACAGGCGCCCGCCACCTCGCCCGGCTAATTTTTCTTGTATTTTTAGTAGAGACGGGGTTTCACCGTGTTAGCCAGGATGGTCTCGATCTCCTGACCTCGTGATCCGCCCGTCTCGGCCTCCCAAAGTGCTGGGATTACAGGCTTGAGCCACCGCGCCCGGCCCGCTTTGGGCTTCTAATTCACAGAATGCAAGACAAGAAATTTGTGGTGTGTTGAACCACTAAGTTTGTGGCAATTTGTTAAGGTAACAATAGAAAACTAATATACATATCCTCCATTTTTCTTACCCAGTGGAAATTAGGTCATTTGCACAAGTAAATTTGATGTTTACTTTCTTCTGCTACTGTTTTATCTAAATCACTTATTTTTTATGTCACCATCAGACACTAAAAGAGATCATAAATGGAGAATTTTGTCATAAGGCAAAATTTTGGCTTACAAAAATGAAAGCATTCGTCAGAATATGATCACCTATTTAACATTAAGGTCTCTAAAATATGTTTCTACCATAAAAGCATTTTAAATGGCTCCAGTCACCTATGGGGCTCCAGAATCTTCATCTAAGAGCTTGTGCTAATGCACATTGCTGGCACTGCTAAGATAGTAACTTCAAATTGGTTAACAACAGTTAAGAAATCAAATACCCAGAGAAGATGAACAATAACCAATTTCTAGAAAAACTTGAAAAAAAATTATTTTGCTTATATCCTCCTTCTAGACTTTTTAAAATAACATTGAAAACTTTAAATTTTGCATTTTCACAGTAATTCAAATGGGATTTTGACATTTACAGTGAATGAAAAGGAATAAGCAAGCTTTACTTTTTGCCATAGTTGCTGTCAAAGGCTTCTGCTCCGTGATTCCATAACCAGGCTGCAGAACAACCCCTGAACTTCATAAAGCAGGTGGCTTCACTAAGGGAACACCATCCACAAGGAAGTATGGATGCTGTGAATCTGAAATCTCAAACCTAAGAACCAACAGGGCGCAGTGGCTCAGGCCTGTAATCTTAGCACTTTGGGAGGCCAAGGTGGGCGCATCACTTGAGGTCAGGAGTTCGTGACCAGCCTGGCCAACGTGGTGAGATCCCATCTCTACTAAAAATACAAAAATTAGACAGGCGTGCTGGTGCAGGCCTGTAATCCCAGCTACTCGGGAGGCTGAGGCAGGAGAATCGCTTGAACCTGGGAGGCTGAGGCTGCAGTGAGTGGAGATCGTACCATGGCACTCCAGCCTGGGCTACAGAGAGAGATTCTGTCTCAAAAAACAAACAAACAAAAACCTAAGAACCATGTTTTACTGAAATGATAAATGACATCAGTACCCCAAAAGCTGATGTTGTTCAATAACAAAGATTTTGAGGAACCTCACCCCTTGTGAAATCCAGCACAAGTCAGCCCAGTCCCCATTGGCTTAAGTGACTCTGCTCCCCTAAGCCCAGGTGGCAAAGGGCATTGTGCAACCTTCTCTCCCTCCGCACCCAGTATTCACAAATATTCATGTTTTTTTAATGACTCCCCACAGGAAATAACACATATTCATGTTTCCCTTTCTTCTTGTGTCCCTCCCCATCAAATGCTCTCACTGAATCATTCTAACATCAGTAACGACAACAAAAATACACTACAAGATGAGGTAAATTCAGGGTACAAACTAGCAAAATTCTTGAAAATAATTAACATGTCACTAACTCCTTACAGCTTACTGGATAATTTGCATTTACGACCTTATATACAATGAAGAGGTAAAACACTGAACCCACAGTAACCTCTGGATAACAAAATAATAAGAGGTTCCTCATAGTAACCTGGGCATTGTCACTGACCCTCCCCCTGGACTGTGCTGACCCCTAGTTCAACTTGCACAGGGCCCTAGGAAGGCAGCGTCCAGCCTCTCCGGACTGTGCTCCCCCCGGCCCCTGCTTTCAATGCTTTCCTTTAGTAGACTAATTACCTTGTACCTCCAATCTCTCCTACAAACTCAGCCTGTGGATTTTTCTGCACAAGCCCTCTATGCTTCTGTAAAAGCTGCAATCCCATCTCTATATCCTGCCCATTTCCAGGCTCCTCCTCTACCACGAAGGACAGGTCTCCGAAAGGCAACAGGCTCCTCTGGGTCATTAGTAAAGAACACCACCCTTGCCACAGCTCAGCCACACTGATTTCCATGGACCTACCTGAAAAGACAATAGCCCCGAATATGCACAAGAATATGGGGTAGCACCTTAGATCATTTTTTTCCCTAAGTTCTTTGTTGCTAGAAATAAAATTCTGATCACTAGCTTGTGATTAAATATATTATTAAAGATTTCAGCTCTTCTGAGTTTATTAATTCTGATTAATTTATCAGAATGCTATTCAAAATCAAAAGATTTTGTGATTGTTAATTCCCTGAATTTAATGTGCCAAATGGAATATCCTGTCAATGCCACCTGTGAGAGAGCCAGAACATGTACCAATTTTGATATTACAAAAGAAAATCTCATTATAATCACACTTAACTTTGAGCCAGGCACGGTGGCTCACGCCTGTAATCCCAGCACTGTGGGATGCTGAGGTGGGTGGATCACCTGAGGTCGGGAGTTCGAGACCAGCTTGACCAACATGGTGATACCCTGTCTCTACTAAAAATACAAAATTATCCAGGCGTGGTGGCACATGCCTATAATTCCAGCTACTTGGGAGGCTAAGGCAGGAGAATCGCTTGAAGCCAGGAGGCAGAGGTTGCAATGAGCCGAGATCGTACCATTGAACTCCAGCCTGGGCAACAAGAGTGAAACTGTCTCAAAAAACAATTCATACTTAACTTTGTTTAATATCAAAAACGGTGTTAACCATCTTGATCTTGCTATCTGAACCTGACTATTCCTAAAAATCAAACACATCCTCAAAGAAAAAAGATTTCTCCCATTGAGATAGTCTGATGATCTATAGCAAGCTCTGAAAACTATCTCAACAAAGAAATTCCAAAAATGTTTCAGTAATGTCAGCATTGTCAGAATAAAAGACAAAACGTAAAATTCATAGAGCAACTACCTTGTACCAAGTACTATGGCAGTTGTTTTCATAAACCTTTAATCTTTGTAACAACCTTGCAAGGTAGGCATTATTAGGTAACAGAAAATATTCTCATTTTACAGATCAGGAAGCCAAGACTCAGAGAAGGAAAGTGACGTGCCCAAAACCACAGAGTTACTAAGTGGTAGTGTCAGAGGCATTTGAACCAGAGTGACTCCATCTTGAGTAGGGGCTGTGTAAAAAGAGGCTGAGACCTACTGGGCTGCATTTCTAGGAGTTTGGGCATTCTAGTCACAGGATGAGATAGGAGGGTGGCATACAATACAGCTCATAAAGACCTTGTTGATAAAATAGCCTGCAGTAAAGACACGGACCAAAATCCACCAAAACCAAGATGGTGATGAGAGTGACCTCTGGTGTCCTCACTGCTCATTATATGTTCATTAGAATACATTAGCATGCTAAAAGACACTCCTACCAGCACCATGACAGTTTACAAATGCCATGGCAACATCTGGAAGTTACGCTATATGGTCTAAAAAGGGGAGGAACCCTCAGTTCTGGGAATTGCCTATCCTTTTCTCAAAAAACTCATGAATAATCCACCCCCTGTATAGCATATAAGCAAGAAGTAACAAGTACAAGCACCTGAGTGGTCCATGCTGCTGCTCTGCCTATGGAGTAGTCATCCTTTTATTCTTCTACTTTCTTTTTTTTTTTTCCTCGAGGCAAAGTATCGCTCTGTCCCCCAGGCTGGAGTGCAGTGGTGCTGTCTCGGCTCACTGAAACCTCCGTCTCTCAGGTTCAGGTGATTCTCCTGCATCAGCCTCCCGAGTAGCTGGGATTACAGGTACACGCCACCACACCCAGCTAATTTTTATATTGGTTTCACCATGTTGGCCAGGCCAGTCTTGAACTGAACTCCTGACCTCGTGATCCACCTGCCTTGGCCTCCCAAAGTGCTGGGATTACAGGTGTGAGTCACTGTGCCTGGCCTACTATCTTAATAAACTTGCTTTCACTTTACTCTATGGAGTCGCCATGAATTCTTTCTTGTGCAAGATCTAAGAACCCTCTCTTAGGGTCTGGATCAGGACCCCTTTCTGCTAACAGCAGAGTCGGAATTCAGACCCATGCCAGGCTGTCCCTAAGCAGATGCTTTTTCTTCTAAACTTCAGACAATACTCAATGGGCAATTACTCATTTAGTTGTATGTTTTATAGCACATTTTTTAAATTGCATAGTCTCATCTAATATAAATTTTTCAATTTATATTCACATAATGTTTTTTAAAAGATCAGGTACAATAATGCTTCTGAAGATAGTTGTTGAAACAAACTCATTTAACACAAAGTGCTGCCTATGGCACACAAATAGATTTGGTCCTGCCCTGAAGAAGCTTAGGATCAAGTGGCAAAGAAGAACAGCTCTTGGTAAATATTGGTGGCATAGTAAAACGTGTTTCTTGATAAATAATATGCCAGGCACTGTGCTGGGTGTCTTGGACTGCTTGTGAATAAGCCCAACATTCCCTGTCCTAGTGAAGTTTATAGTTTAGTAGGGAACAATGACAATTCACCAGGCAATTATGATGCAATTTCACTTTTAGGTAATCCATAAAAGGGGCAAATAATGGGGGCATCTTAACCTAGTTTTGACAGAATTAGAGGCTTTTTACAGGATATGACATTGAAGCCGAGATCTAGGGGAAAAATAAAAAGTAGCCAGGCAAAAATAGGGAGTAGAATCTAGGCAAGAGAAATAGCATGTCAAAGCCTGCAAGTGCTAGAACGTGGCCAATTTAGGAAAGAGAAAGTAGTTCAGGACAGCTGGAGGCCACACGCCATGGGAGAAGCCAGGTAAAGGCCAGGTCACCATGGACATTTTCAGCTATTTAAGTAATCTGGATTTCTCCTAAGGGCCATAAGGAGTCATTAATGGGTTTTAAGAGAATGGATGTGACCAGGTTTACATTCTGGAGGGATTACTTCTGGCTGCAGTGTGTGAAGAAGGCATTGGTCAGACGTAAGACTGAATCTAGTGAAACCTCAGAGGCTCCCTCAGTGATAGTCGGTGATGATGACTGGAACTAGGATTGTGCCAGAGGGGACACAGAGAAGAGGACAGATTCAGCAGATATTCAGGAGGTAAACTTGAGGGATGGCTGGCGGGAATTAAAGAAAAGATGAGGGGTCAAAGATAGCGCCCACATCCTGCATTAAGCAATTGGTAGAAGGCAGTACCATTCACAGAGATGGAATGAAGTAGAAAAGTGCAGGTGAGAGGGAGAAAACTTAGCTTAGTTCTGGGTCTGTCTATCCGAGATGGGGTGAGAACCCAGGTGGAGGTGTCTAGGTGACGGTTGGAAATGCAGGTCTTAAGTTCTGTATAGCAATCTTAGCTACATGCTAATAGAAGGAATGAGACAGGACATGATGATCTATATGAGTAGGGTGAAAAGTAGGAGGAAGAGATACCCTGATCATGGACAGTTGACAGAGAACACCAAATGAATCCCAAAATCACCCTGTACTTCATTTGAAAGTCAAAGGAAAAATCAGATAGATAACTAAGGAAAAAGTTTTCCTTATCTTCCACCAGTCCCCCTTGATGCTGCTTCTGCTCTTGGCAAACTGCATGTTAAGAGACACAACAAACTACATCTTCAAGGATTTGATCATTTTATCCCTTCCTTTTTAAAAAAAGCCAAGCACAATACAACCCACCACACAAAAACTGCTTTACTTATCTTCCTTCCTAGATTATAAACTTCTTGAAATCATGGATAATTCACCATTTTCTCATCCACAGCCCACAGCACACTCTCGTAGATACAGGGTACTTGGTAAATACTTATTTAATAAATAAGTGGCAAATGTTTGAACAGGAGAGATTGACTCACTGTGCTCAAACAGGCATGCTTTGTCCTGCAGGAGAAACTGAAGGTTATTCTTCGTATGAGGATTTGGCATTCTGAAAGCACAGATGAGTGGGGATGGTTCTCCAGTGTGATGATCACCAAAGGGCAAGGGTAAGAGTCATTATGGTGTAGTAAAGCATGAAAAACCAAAAAATTCAAAGCGCACAAAAACGTTACCAGATCAAGAAGCTCCCAGGGTGTGTGGGTGTGCAGAGTGTAATGGAAGGAGTACCCTCTAAAGAGGCTAAGCAGAGAGTTCCTTTTGACACACCAAGAAGCACCACAAGAACTGGTCCTGTAGCTAGAAGAACTCTGAGTGTGGTCATCAGAAAATTCCAGATTACTAATGAGTCAAGAATCTGAATGTGAACCCAAGACCTCATTTCCAAGCCAACCAAGACACTATATAAATTCTAAGCCTATGTTTTTTCCACTACACCACGCTGTCTTCTGAGAACTGAAGTTAAATACAATTTAAAAGAGGTGCTACAAAACGTAGTCATATCAAAAAGGGTCCTGCAGATCTGCTCAGTATTAAAATGCAGGTTCTTTGACAGAAAGAAATTAGAAGGTTCCAGATTAGAAAACGAAAAAAAAATCTGCTGATGTCACTCAGCCTGAGGCTTGAAAAGAATAAGAACATGCCTGCTACTATAGGTAATGGGATGCTCTCAACTTATTCCAAGCCATAAATATTTTATTTATTACTTTAGGACTGCAAAATACGATAAGTTGTTATTCCAGTAGCAACTTTACATGGAGAGAAAAACCACATCGATCCACCCTATTTCCCAAAAAGAATATTTCCCACTACAGTCTAGAGGCAAATTGTACAGCAATTTCTACCACCAGCTTTTCCCTTGGTGCATGCAAACACAGTCTTTGCTTTAAACAAAATAGATTTCAAGTTTAGATGTTTATAACAATCACTTCAAGTTATCCAGGCTTCCTAGATTAATCATGATATTGCCAGTGGCTGTGCCCATGGTTGCCCATGGAGCAATAGGAATGAAAGAAATGGAAGTAAAGACAAAAATGAATCTTAAAAGTGCGTGCAGAAGGAGACAGCTTTTCTAAACTATACATGGCATAGCCCTCCCCATATCCCGGACTCCCTACCCAAACAGATAATGGCTGCACTGAACCTTTGTCATATATGGGAAAATAGTGACCAGCCCTGCCTTTCTGACAGAAAGACAGCTGATCAAGCAGGAGGAAATGCATCTTGCTAAGGAAGAATGCTTGATCTTTTGGGCCAACAGAATCTCCATTTGGATAGAAGGTACTCAGTGTAATAGGTCAGAAAACCAAGGGAACAATGAAAATGTTAATGATTTTTAAAAGGATTTTAGGGCCTACCGGTCTGGTCTTCCCCATTTAACCAAAGAAGGTTATCTCTTGTTCTCCAAACCGCACTATCATGTACTACCTGCTACCAAAGAAACATCTCTCCCAAGCCCAATGCAACAAAGAAGTTTCCTAATGTAACGAAAGCATAAAGGAAGAAATCCTATTGATAACCATGTATTAAGTAGTGACTGTCTTCATTTCAATGTCCCTTAGAGTGCTTAGAAGATGTCAGTGAAAATAAGGGCCACAGAGGCAATCACATT
Source organism: Theropithecus gelada (assembly GCF_003255815.1). NCBI lineage: Eukaryota > Metazoa > Chordata > Mammalia > Primates > Cercopithecidae > Theropithecus > Theropithecus gelada. The sequence goes on along the minus strand of NC_037670.1, from coordinate 166,105,014 downwards.
AAAATTTCAACATCTGCATTGCTGATGGTGAAGTTTAGCAAAAGAAAAACAGCTAAAAATTCTACTATCAAATGCAAAGGACAAATGTACAGCACTGCCTCCTATACTAGTAAAAAGTATACCAACTTGCGTTCAGGAATTTTTAGGTCAAATGTGTGAACCCAAAATATCTGAGACAGGTCTCAGTCAATTTGTTTATTTTGCCAAGGTTAAGGACACAGCCATGACACAGCTTCAAGAGGTCCTGAGGACTTATGCCCCAAATGGTCGGGGTACAGCTTGCCTTTATACATTTTAGGGAGACATAATAACAGCAATCAATACATTTAAGATCTACACTGAGTGTCAGGCCTCTGAGTCCAAGCTAAGCCATTGTATCCCCTGTGACCTGCATGTATATATACATCCAGATGGCCCGAAGCAAGTGAAGAATCACAAAAGAAGTGAAAATGGCCAGTCCCTGCCTTAAATGATGACATTCCACCACAAAAGAAGTGAAAATAGCTGGTCCCTGACTTAACTGATGACATTACCTTGTGAAATTCCTTCTCCTGGCTCATCCTGGCTCAAAAGCTCCCCCACTGAGCACCTTGAGACCCCCCTCCCCTGCCCACCAGAGAACAACCCCCTTTGACTGTAATTTTCCACTACCCACCCCTATCTCCCTTCGCTGACTCTCTTTTCAGACTCAGCCCACCTGCACCCAGGTGATTAAAAAGCTTTATTGCTCACACAAAGCCTGTTTGGTGGTCTCTTCACATGTGAAATTTGATGCCGTGACTCAGATGGGGGGGGGGGACCTCCCTTGGGAGATCCCGTCCTCCTGCTCTTTGCTCCGTGAGAAAGATCCACTTACGACCTCGGGTCCTCGGACCAACCAGCCCAAGGAACATCTCACCAATTTTAAATCAGGTAAGCGGCCTCTTTTTATTCTCTTCTCCAACTTCTCTCACTGTCCCTCAACCTCTTTCTCCTTTCAATCTTGGCGCCATCTTTCAATCTCTCCCTTCTCTTAATTTCATTTCCTTTCCTTTTCTGGCAGAGACAGGAGACGTGTTTTATCCGTGAACCCAAAACTCCGTCACTGGTCACGGACTCGGGAAGACAGTCTTCCCTTGGTTTTTAATCATATGGGGACGCCTGCTTGATTATTCACCCATGTTTCAGAGGTGTCTGATCACGCGGGGACGCCTACCTTCGTCCTTCACCCTTAGCGGCAAGTACTGCTTTTCTGGGGGGCAAGCACTCCCCACCCCTTCTCTCCATGTCTCCACCCTCTTTTCTCTGGACTTGCCTCCTTCACTATAGGCAAACTTCCACCCTCCATTCCTCCTTCTTCTCCCTTAGCCTGTGTTCTCAAGAACTTAAAACGTCTTCAACTCACACCTGACCTAAAATCTAAACGCCTTATTTTCTTCCACAGTGCCGCCTGACCCCAATACAAACTCGACAATCGTTCCAAATAGCCAGAAAACGGCACTTTCGATTTCTCCATCCCACAAGATCTAGATAATTCTTGTCGTAAAACAGGCAAACGATCTGAGGTGCCTGATGTCCAGGCATTCTTTTACACATGGGTCCCTCCCTAGTCTCTGTTCCCAATGCAATTCGTCCCAAATCTTCCTTCCTTCCCTCCCACCTGTCCCCTCAGTCCCAACCCCAAGTGTTGCTGAGTCTTTCCAATCTTCCTTTTCTACAGACCCATCTGACCTCTCCCCTCCTCCCCAGGCTGCTCCTCACCAGGCCGAGCCAGGTCCCAATTCTTCCTCAGCGTCTGCTCCCCCACCCTGTAATCTTTCTATCACCTCCCCTCCTCACACCTGGTCTGGCTTACAGTTTCGTTCCACGACTAGCCCTCCCCCACCTGCCCAGCAATTTCCTCTTAAAAAGGTGGCTGGAGCTAAAGGCATAGTAAAGGTTAATGCTCCTTTTTATTTATCCAACCTCTCCCAAATCAGTTAGCATTTAGACTCTTTTTCATCCAATATAAAAAACCCAGCCCAGTTAATGGCCCATTTGGCAACAACCCTTAGACGCTTTACAGCCCTAGACCCTGAAAGGTCAGAAGGCCATCTTATTCTCAATACACATTTTATTACCCAATCCGCTCCCGACATTAAATAAAACTACAAAAATTAAATTCCAGCCCTCAAACCCCACAACAGGACTTAATTAACCTCACCTTCAAGGTGTACAATAATAGAGTAGAGGCAGCCAAGTAGCAACGTATTTCTGAATTGCAATTCCTTGCCTCCACTGTGAGAGAAACCCCAGCCACATCTCCAGCACACAAGAACTTCCAAATGCCTAAACCGCAGCAACCAGGCGTTCCTCAGGGACCGCCTCCCCCAGGAACTTGCTTCAAGTGCCGGAAATCTGGCCACTGGGCCAATGAATGCCCACAGCCTGGGATTCCTCCTAAGCCGTGTCCCATCTGTGCGGGACACCACTGGAAATTGGACTGTCCAACTGGCCCAAGGCTCTGAATGACTCCTTCCTAGATCTTCTCAACTTAGTGGCTGAAGACTGACACTGCCCAATCGCCTCGGAAGCCTCCTAGACCATCACAGATGCTTCAGATAACTCTTCTAGTGGAGGGTAAGTCTGTCTCCTTCTTAATCAATACAGAGGCTAACCACTTCACATTACCCTCTTTTCAAGGGCGTGTTTCCCTTGCCCCCATAACTGTTGTGAGTATTGATGGCCAAGCTTCAAAACCCCTTAAAACTCCCCAACTTGGTGCCAACTTGGACATCATTCTTTTATGCACTCTTTTTAGTTATCCCCACCTGCCCAGTTCCCTTATTAGGTGTAGGCATTTTAACTAAATTATCTGCCTGACTATTCCTAGGCTACAGCCACACCTCACTGCCACCCTTTTCCCCAGTTCAAAGCCTCCTTCACATCCTACTCTTTTTTTTTTTTTTTTTTTGAGACTGAGTCTCGCTCTGTCGCCCAGGCTGGAGTGCGGTGGCCGGATCTCAGCTCACTGCAAGCTCCGCCTCCCGGGTTCACGCCATTCTCCTGCCTCAGCCTCCCGAGTAGCTGGGACCACAGGCGCCCGCCACTTCGCCCGGCTAGTTTTTGTATTTTTTAGTAGAGACGGGGTTTCACCGTGTTAGCCAGGATGGTCTCGATCTCCTGACCTCGTGATCCGCCCGTCTCGGCCTCCCAAAGTGCTGGGATTACAGGCTTGAGCCACCGCGCCCGGCCCACATCCTACTCTTGTATCTCCCCACCTTAATCTACAAGTATAGGACACCTCCACTCCCTCCTTGGCGACTGATCATGCACCCCTTCCCATCCCATTAAAACCTAATCACCCTTACCCTGCTCAATGCCAATATCCCATCTCGCAGCACGCGTTAAAAGGATTAAAGCCTGTTACCACTTGCCTGTTACAGCATGGCCTTTTAAAGCCTATAAACTCATCCTGAGTCACCTGTTCTGTAACTGCCCTTCCCGCCAAACTACTCACCCACCACTCTGGCTGGTACCCCTGGTCTCTTTAAAATAGCAGATGGAAATTAGCTTGGACGGTGCGGTCCAACCCTAGACAACAGGGGAACAGCACAGCAGTAGGGGCTACCTGTGTCAGGAATAAGAACCCCTTCTCCTCCATTGTTCAGGTGTGCTCTCACCATTGCTCCATCCGCGAATCACACCCTTTTATAGAAGTAAAAATTGCCTTGCTGAGAAAATTAAATTTATATTCCAATGCTATTTCTTTGGTGGCACCGAAAATTTATTTATAATATTTTTGGTTTACAAATGGCTCCTCTGAATTTCTTTAGTTAGTGGTATATTTAACAAGGCAAGGATAAACATTTAATATAAATACAAAGCAAGCCAAGAGAATTTTTGTTCCAAGAAGTGGGGAGGCATTAAGGAAAGAAGGGAGAAGTCAAGTTCATAGTTAGCAAGTTCATTGTTCAATTCAGCATTTAAATTGACAAAATACCTATTCCAAGGAATGAGGAATGAACCAACACAGGGCTGCAGCATCTTGTGTCTCAGTAAAGTCAATCCTCCCAGCAGCCTTTTGCCAAAACATGTTTTACCTCATTACATGAGATTGTGATTCACCCCAGAGATATGAATTTGCCCACTGTTTAACCATGGCTTCCAAATATTTACAGCAATTTTCAGGTCTAAAATCCCTGTTTTGACTATTGTTATTTTTATTTTTTGTGAAAGTCTGAAAGCCCTACAAACAGCCAGGCCAAAAAAAAAAAAAAAAAAAGCCTTTGTAAAAGGCATCTAAGCCCAATTTCCATTTCCTGGAAATCTAAATTTTTCAGATTGGAAGAGTCCTTAGAAATTATCTAGTCCAATGCTTGTCAACCTCTCCACACACCCTGAAACCCCTGAAACAAATATATGACAATATCCCATTAGTAACAAAGTTCAATACAGCAATGATTCTCATTTGGGCACACACACAGAGCACATGTGATTCTATAAGCTCAGGTCTCTAAGTGCCAAGTGATTCTGGTATGTTCACTTCAGCAGGATACTGTCATTTCCTTAGAGCTCCCAGAAAATAACTAATTGACCTAGTCTGTAAAAGCATCTGGCCTGGTGATTTGCCCACTGAGACAGAAGTTACTAAAAGGCTTAGCCCTAGAACTGAAGTCTCCCCCTTCTCAACATGACATTTTCCCCAATACTCTGCTTTTCTTCTGTTCTCTACAGACATTCTCAAATGACAAAAATGCAATCAAGAAACCTCTGTCCACTGTTTCGCCATATGTACTGGCAAATGCCACATTTACAGTCACCTCAATTTATGATTTATCACTATAGTGATTACTACTATTATTCTTTCCTTCTAGTGGGTTTAGGAAAAAGCCCAGCTAAACCTAACCCCACTTGAATTCATTAATTCAAGAACACTTAGTAGCCAAAGACTCCACCTCTGCCCTGCATGGGAAGGCCTCACCTAAAATAACAGCTAAAGGCTCCAGTGAAGCTCCAGTTTGGTACCTATTCTTTCTCACTCCCTGAAATACAGTATAGAAATCCCAAAACCACATCTTTCCTTCTTATCAAACCCCAACCACTGTACTCTACACTTCCATGCACTCAGGTGGAACAAGCTACTACTTGTGAATACTTCAAGTACCTTCTAATTTCTTGGATTTTCTCCACACAGTTTGTTCCCTCTCCAGTTCGGGATGGGAAATGACTTAATGAAAAATGGCATCACCTGGAGGCTTCTCTCACATAACTAAGCTAATCATTTTGGTCTGTTGTGTAGAATTTTTCATTAACCAGAGGATGGTTCTGCAGTTTATCCCCTCATTCTATTGACCAAGAGAAATGGAAGTGGAGGAAGCCTGTCTTCATAGTTCACTTTTTCTCCTGTTAGAACATGAAATTTTTCTATTTTCACTTTCTTATCCTAGCCTCGCGTCTCCATAAGATATCAATTTCTGTTCCTAATATTCACAGGAGCCCACGTTAGTCAGCTGAGTTCCGTGGGCACTGGGGAAAAAGTTCTGCCTCTGACTGGCTGCTATGTTTATGCTGAAGTCCAGACTGTACCACCATTAGGCAGAGCTCTGGCTACCACTAATGGGCATCCTTCTCTGAGCTTCTACCACCAGCCATTTTTTCAAGGATTTCTACCCCTAATTCTCATAAGCACTGACATTCTTTCACAGTCCAGTCACTTCTTCCATTTTTCTACTCTTTTTTTCATTTATTTGCTTCCATCCAACATTCCAATTTAAATACTTTATGTCATATACTGATCTTCCATATACTGCATAACATTATCTTTACTAGGCAACCAAATTACTAGTTCTTTCTGTGCCATCGGCCATTATATATTTGCATATACAATTATAAGCAAATATATATATTGAGACTCAATTTCATACAAGGTACTCAAATCTATTTACATTAAAAAAAAGGAGAGAAAACAGACTGCATGGAGATCTTGACAGCTACTTCAGAAGAAAGAATAGGATGAGAGAGTCCCTGTGTCCCTATGTCCCTCTGCCTCACAAGTTGTTCTCTATAAATAGCGTGCATGAAATGATATTTACTTTGGGTTCCGGGATACATGACAGATCTGGACAATGTCCGGCCTATAAACACATAAAGTTAGCAGCTACTACTGTCAGTCTTTTTGCTGTTCTGGGATATGAAATGTTTGAGATGTCAGTTACTACCTACCGAGGGGCTAGTTTTAGCATCAGCTGGATTATTCTCTCTGTAATGCTTGGAACATCTAAAACCACTGATATAAAACTCCCTTAAAAGTATGTGAAATCAACAAAACAGAATATAAATTACATATACTGGCTGCCCATCTCAGCCCACCACTCCCAAGACAGAGAGGAGGAAGCAAAATAAATATATAGATTTTTTTTTTTAAAGAAGAAATCTGTTTTCTGGATAATCTAACAAAAGAGTTGAAAGAAAGGAAATATAATTAAACTTCATTGTACTTAAAATAAAAATTTAAAAAGGTTCCCCTATTCCCTATCAAATCTGGGCTGACAGGCATGTTATTTAATTGCCCATAAATGAGCTTCCTTAAATAGCACCCATTAATACCCCAATTTCAGTATCAGCCTGTGCACAGAGAGAAAAAGATAAACTTTGAAATGGCTAAAAAGCAAAACAAACTGCTTTCTTAAAATGTCAGCAGAATCTGAAATGATGAAAGGCCATGAGGGGGAACAAAACCTTCCTACCTTCAGCTGTGGATGAAGCAGCCAGGCCCCAGACCATTGACTGCAAAGTCAGAGTCTAATCTGAACTGATGTCAAGGTAAGACATCTGCTTTGTCAGAAACACCAGAGACACTGAAAAATGGAGCACAAACCATTATTGAAACCATAATCTGCACCAAAAACAAATCTATGAGTCTAGTCAAGGGGGGCTCATGCATCCAACACATTTCCCCCCTGGATAGCCTGCCAGGGTCTCAAACTCAATGTATCTAAAACAGAATATAATATCTCCTCCTTAAACCAATTCTCTGGCAACTTTCTTATTTCTATATCACCAATTATCCTAGTCTTGAAGCCAAAAAAAATCATTTCTACTGCCTTCCTCTCCTTCAATCACATGCCCAGTCAACTACCTAGTAATAATAACAACTAGCATCTTTTTAGGGCTAACTGTAAGCTGAGCACAGTACCAGGCACTTGACATACCTATTTACTCCTTGCAACTAACCTGCCAAACAGGTGTAATTATTCCCATTACGCTTATAAGGAAACTGAGGTTCAGAGGTTCAGGTGGTAAAGTAACTTGATAAAGGCCACATAGCTAGTAAGCAGCAAAACCCAAACCAGAGACACCCCCTGTCTTTGGCACCCATGCTCATGTATTATTCACACTATCACAATCTCATATCCACCCATAAGTTCTTCCATCCCTAATGCCATCGCTCTGGTTTAGGCCTTTATTACTTTTTGTGTAAACGTTCAGACTTTTTTCCTTCAAATGTATCCTGCACAGGTGTGCTGCATTAAACTTCTTGACTGCTACCTTGCTCATGACATTCTCTTCCCCTTAAAAATGTTCACTGTTCCCCAAATAGTACAGACTTCCTATATCCAAAGCCTTCCATCAACTGGATTTTCCCCCATCCTCCTGAAAACATGCAACTTTACAGTCAAGTCTAATTCTTTGCCACTCTCCAAAAATATGGAGTGAATTCCCATTTTCTGCTTATAATTAAGTAATTAATATCACCTAGAACACTGTCCAACTCATTCTGCAGGGCTCAACTCAAATGGTATCTTTGTAAAGATGCTTTCTCTGAGAGGAGGGAAACGACTAAAGAAGAAGAAAAGAAGTGTTATTTCTGTTTGAAAGCTTTCTTTTTGTCAGGCATTGTTCTAAAAAAAATCTGCATGACCAGTGAAATGGGTACAACTATTATCTCCAGTTTACAGATAGGGACTTGAAGCATAGAGCAGTTAAGTAACTATCCAGGGTCGCTTTGCTATATTGGGCTCTAGAGGCCCCTTTCTTAACCATTTTACTCTAGTGAACTCTAAGAAGTGATCCTTCTTAACTTTCATGGATGGGTCAAGCTCATCACATCAGAATCTACTGATCAATCTTAGTATCACCAAAAACAGGACGCCTAGACAATACATGCCTCTTAAAGTTATACAAGTAAGCAATTCACCACAGGCCTATAAGCATCCTTGCCAAATAAACTGCACTGGAATCTAATTATGGCTCCCCTCAGTGCTTCTCAAACTTTAATGAGCAAACACATCATCTAGGGATCTGGTTAAAAAGCAGATTCTGACTCAGTGGGTCAGGATGGGGCCTAAGAGTTTGTATTTCTAAGAAGCTCCCAGGAGATGCTTATGCTGCGGGACCACACTGTGAATAGCAAAGCTCCAGAATGTGGATCTAATCACCAGCTGACAAGACACAGGAAGGATAGAGGAACAAATTAAGCAACTCATGGCTGGGGCTAGAACACAGTGATGAGGCACTTGCCTCAAGGGCAAAATTTAAGGGTGTGCCAAAAAATACAGTAATGGAGATAAATATTTTAATATGTATTTTCCAAAATCAAAATGAATGCAAAAAAATTATAATGAATATAGTAACACAATTTTAAATAAAGTCAGGGCCAATATCACTGGTTTTTCTTCTTGCCTCAGGCTCCCATATGGCTCTGCATAGCTACGCAGAAGCTATCTGCCCAGTTGAGGGTATGAAATATTCTACAGGGCAAATGTAGACCTAGTTTCTAAAACATGTAAATATTATCAAAAGAAGGGGAATTGTAGTTTAAGAGACTTAAGAGACAGAAACTCATTTTGATATTCATTTGAACAAAAAGCACTGTAAAACAGACAATGTGGAGACAATAAGAAAAACAGAAACAGATTGAATATTAGATAATATAAAAGAATTATTTTTTTTTTCAAGTTCATGATAATCATAACGACACTGTGATTTTTTTTAAAGTCCTTACCTACTGGAGTAAGGTATTGCAGTATTTATGGGTAAAATGATATAATATCTGGGTTTACTTTAAACTAGTCCAGTAAAAAAAAAAAAAAAAAAAAAAGTAGAGGACATAGATGAAACAAAATTAGTGAAATGTTGATATCTGCTATAGCTGAGTAATGTTACTTAGAGATTCATTATACTATTCTCTAATTTTTATATGCTTAAGATGTTCATAATAAAAAGTTTTTTAAATCTTTTTTTTCCTTTAGGCACCCTTAACATTTACTTTGTACCCCTCAAACAGAACATAGCACATAGTTGTGCCTTATATATCTCTAATAAAAATAGGTACTTTTTTATTTTTTATTTTTATTTTTTTTGAGATAGGGTCTCACTCGGTCATCTAGGCTGGAGTGCAATGGTGCGATCTTGGCTCAATGCAACCTCCACCTCCTGGGTTCAAGCGATTCTGCTGCCTCAGCCTCCCAAGTAGCTGGAATTACAGGTGCCCACCACCATGCCCAGCTAATTTGCTATATTTTTTGTAAGGACATGGCTTCATTATGTTGGCCAGACTGGTCTCGAACTCCTGACCTCGTGATCCGCCTGCCTCAGCCTCCCAAAGTGTTGGGATTACAGGCGTGAGCCACCACTCCTGGCCTAAAATAGGTACTATTTTTAATATGTGCCAGGAGCAGTGATTAGTGTCACAATAATATTGTGACATATTGCACAGGTAAATAAAAGTGAAGTTTAACAGGCTAAATAACTTGCCCAATGTCACACATCCAGAAAGTGGCAAAGGCAAGACTTAAACCCAGACCCCACTGGCTCAGAAGCTCTCACTCTGAAGCACTATGGTATAACAATTTCTCTTACACCAAATGGATTGTATGATAGAAGGAATCTCAGTTTACAGTTCTTCATCTCTCTCACAGTCCTAAGACACAGTGGCTATTTTGAGAGGTTAGGATCAGGACTATCTGGCTTTGTAGGATGGCTCTGATACCAGCTGTGTGACCTTGAGCAAATTACTTCATCTTGCTGCCCCTAACTTTCTTCATCTATATAGGGCTATTAATCTCACATGAGTCTGAGATTAATAACCATCTCACAGAGTTATAAGGAAGATGAAATGAGTTAATAAAGTGCTCAGAATTGTGCTGGGCACATGGCAATTACTGATTAAGTATTAGCTATTATTATTATTATTATTATTATTTTATTTTTGAGACGGAGTCCTGCTCTGTTGCCCAGGCTGGAGTGCAGTGGCATGATCTCGGCTTACTGCAGCCTCCACCTCCCAGGTTCAAGCAATTCTCCTGCCTCAACTTCCTGAGTAGCTGGGACTACAGGTGCACACCACTACACCCAGCTAATTTTCATATTCTCAGTAGAGACAGGGTTTCACCATGTTGGCCAGGATGGTCTTGATCTCCTGACCTCGTGATCTGCCTGCCTCGGCCTCCCAAAGTGCTGGGATTACAGGTGTGAGCCACCATTATTAGTAGTACGTTCTCAATAAAATAGAATGACACTGAACACACCCCTCAGGCAAACTCATAATCATTTATTTTTACTACTTCTAAGAAACTGTTTTTGACCATAGAACTTGAAAGGTGGCTTGTACCAATGCTAAGAAAAGCCAATATACAGTAATCAAAATTAATTTTCCTATGTTTGGAGAAAGAAAGCTCCAATATTAATTAAAACCCTTAAACACAAGGACCAGGACCATTGCTACAGTAACACACTTGCTTTGCAAGCTTAATGTCAAGGAATTTATGGTGTCTGTGGGATTTTAAAATCTCCAGGAAGGTACTAGGATCCTAAGCTGAGAAGCTAGATGCTCCATAGAAATAAATAGGAAGTGCTGGGCATGGTGGCTCACGCCTGTAATCCCAGCACTTTGGGAGGCAGAGGAGGGTGGATCACTTGAGGTTAGGAGTTTAAGACCAGCCTGGCCAACATGGTGAAACCCCATCTCTACTAAAAATACAAAAAAAATTTAGTCGGACATGGTGGCACGCACATGTAGTCCCAGGTACTAGGGAGGCTGAAGCAGAAGAATTGCTTGAACCTGGGAGGTGGAGGCTGCAGTGAGCCAAGATCACACCAAGATCACACCATTGCACTCTAGCCTGGAAGACAGAGTGAGACTCTGTCTCAAAAAAAAAAAAAAAGAAAGAAATGGGATGCCCCTGGGTCACAGGCCAAGGTGGGTAGCAGAACTGATGTCAGAAGCACTAAGCCAAAGGAGTAAACTGAGAACCATGTGCCAGAACTAAGCAGGAGCTAAGCTATCATTAACTGCTCAGCCACAGGAGTTAGTTGGGGAGTTGTGCCAAAGCCAAAATGATGGGGAGACAGACCAGAGCTGGTAAGAGCGAGGACAAGGTCCACAGTGATACAGGAACAATCTGAGCCCAAATCAGATGGAAAAGGCTTCTGATATGGCTTGCTGCTTTTAACCACGTATGGCAGGCCTCTTTTGTAGTTATGTTGGGTCAGTCTTTTTTTTTTTTTTTTTTTTTTGAGACGAAGTCTTGCTCTGTCGCCCGGGCTGGAGTGCAGTGGCCAGATCTCAGCTCACTGCAAGCTCCGCCTCCCGGGTTTACACCATTCTCCTGCCTCAGCCTCCCGAGTAGCTGGGACTACAGGCGCCCGCCACCTCGCCCGGCTAGTTTTTTGTATTTTTTAGTAGAGACGGGGTTTCACCGTGTTCGCCAGGATGGTCTCGATCTCCTGACCTCGTGATCCGCCCGTCTCGGCCTCCCAAAGTGCTGGGATTACAGGCTTGAGCCACCGCGCCCGGCCTGGGTCAGTCTTAAAACTGTACTTTTCCAAACTGTCTTGTTACATGTGAAAGGCGAAATAAATAAAAGGCTCAGACCTTAGACTGCCTGGCAGATCCACATCTCCCTTCCCACTGGCGGTCTCCGAAGTCCCTCACAACCCAGTCACCAGCGGCACCTGGTTTTAACTTCCACAGTGCTGAGTATGTATTATATCAAGTTTACTCACAATTACTAGCATTTATTGAACCCTTAAATCTAGCAGATAGGATGCTAACAGCTTTCCAGTTATATCAGTTAATCAATCCTTCAGTGATCCAATGAGATATTGTTATTATCCCCATTGTACAGATGAAGAGCCTAAGACACAGGGTCACATTGCTAGGAAGCATCAGTTCAGTCTGACTCCAGAGACAACTTTTTTACTCCACTGCCTCCTTTCCTATGCTACTTTTTATTAGCAGACTCTTTGCTACTAAAAGGACCAGAAATGAGTGAGAGACTATTGCAGGTAAACTGCTGACATGATGAACCGAACAACCTGGAACATAATCTTCCCCAGGGAAGCTGGAAAGCTTGGTAAAAGCAGTTGAAGAGGAATGAGCAATCCTTAAACTGTCTTTACTTTCAGCAAACAGGGTCATTTTCTCCTCTGCAATTGCTCTTCTCGAGTTGAGAGTAGTCCCTGCTGCTCTTGTCAACTGCTGCAACCTGCTGTGGGGAAATTATGCAGAGGGGAAAAATATCACAGACTTCTTTTTCTTTGAAACTTGGGGGAAGGGAGAAAAAGAAGGGGGTGGAATTCTCAATGGAGAAAAAAATTATAAATACGGTAAAAATGGAATAGAACCTCCAAATATCTGATATCAAAAGACAAACTAAGAGCAGTTATCAAAAGGGGTCAGATAAAAAGAAATTAAAATATGCAATTTTTCACAAATCTGTTACCAAAAAATATTTGTTTTCTATTCATACAAAATATCAAGAGAAGCAGTATCTGGGCTAGAAAAATATGATGACTCCAAAATCCATATATCATACCTGAAAACAACCATGTGGTGGTGATCCCTTACAGAGCGTGTAGAATGAGAATGGAACATGAGGGACACCAACGTTCAAAGCAGGACGATATCTAAAGGTACCTAAAAGGATATGGGCCAAGAAAATCAAATGTGGCATGAAAAGTATCCCTTTAATTTAATAACTAAGAGGCCATTAATGACCTCATCAAGAGCAGGTTCAATCAAATGATGGGATACAAGCCATTTTACTAAGCTTATTCTCAAATGGAGGTAGGACTGCAAGTGTGAGATACACTTCTGAGGATGGTGTCAACGGAAGATGAGAGCAGGTCACCAAACACATGGGAATGCAGACTTGAGTGAAGATGTATGAGCTAGGAAAGATTCTGACAAACAGAGGAGAGAGAAAGCGAAAGTCTGAGACTAAAGATGTAAGTGAGGAAATGGACAACCAATGGGAGGTGAAAGAACGGGAAGAGTCAGAGGGGCTGACCAGGAGGATGGCTGCCTCAGCCACTGAGACAGAGAGAAAGGATGTCAGTATGCACTCTGGGGTAACTGCCCATGTTTGCCCATTCCCTTTGAACTAGGAGTTAGGTTGCTTAAGAATAAGTATAGAGAAGATAGAGTGGGTAAGGAAATTCGTGAGTATTTCAAAATAAAATTTGTAGAAATTGAAAGAGTAACCTATGAATTTAGGGTATAATTTCCTTCCGAAGGACTCAACAGCCTAGTTTGTGAATTCCGAGTGGTCCGTCAATAAGGTTGATATTTGCCCTCTGCACACTCATCCTTTCATTCTCATTTGTTCCATCTTCCATAAGTAAAATGTGTGTCAAGTGTCTTCTATGTACTGGGCCTACAGGACAACACTGAGCAAGACAAACAGCACCCCTGCCTGTAGAGTCTTATGATATAACAGAAGAAACAAACAACAGAAAATCACTAATAGCAATGAACAATATATGAGGAGTTCATAGAACTATGGAGAAAATGTAAGAGGATTGTCTAATCCTGACTAGAGGGGACAAGGAAGGCTTGCTTAAAGAAATAACATTTGAGACTTGGAGGAATGATAGTTGCCTAAGGAAGAAGAGAAAGTCACAGTGTTCCACGGAGAACAGCATGTGCAAAGACATTCCAAGAAATCCTGAAACAGAAAGAACATGTCACTTTGGAAGATAGGAAAGGTCCATGTGTTAAAGTATAAAATGTTGCAAGTCCAGAGATGTATGCAGGGGCCAAGCACATGTAGAGCTGGTAAGAATATTGTGCTTCGAGTCTCAAAGCAATAGCAATCTGTACTTACAAAGGATTACTCTAGCAACAGTGTCCAAAATAGATTAGAAACCGGCAAAGTAGGTGCCAGAACAGTGAGGAGGCCATTATTAAGGACCCAGGCAAGAGATGATAGTAGTATGGACAAAAGCCATGACAGTGAGGACAGGAAAAAGAAACTCAATACATTAAGAGATGTAGAGGGAGCAAAATCCTTTATAATGTATGACCTGGATGCGGGGAATGAAGGAGGATAAAGGATAATGCATAAATTCCTAGTTTGGGAATTTTTTTTTTTTTTTTTTGAGACGGAGTCTCGCTCTGTCGCCCAGGCTGGAGTGCAGTGGCGCGATCTCGGCTCACTGCAAGCTCCGCCTCCCGGGTTCACGCCATTCTCCTGCCTCAGCCTCCCGAGTAGCTAGGACTACAGGCGCCCACAACCGCGCCCGGCTAATTTTCTGTATTTTTAGTAGAGACGGGGTTTCACCGTGGTCTCGATCTCCTGACCTTGTGATCCGCCCGCCTCGGCCTCCCAAAGTGCTGGGATTACAGGCGTGAGCCACCGCGCCCGGCCTTTTTTTTTTTTTTTTTTTGACACAGAGTCTCTCTCTGTCACCCAGGTAGAGTGTGGAGTGCAATGGTGTGATCTCGGCTCACTGCAGCCTCTGCCTCCTGGGTTCATGCAATTCTCCTGCCTCAGCCTCCCGAGTAACTGGGATTACAGGCATGCGCCACCACACCCAGCTAATTTTTATATTTTTAGTAGAGATAGGGTTTCGCCATGTTGGCCAGGCTGGTGTCAAACTCCTGACCTTAGTTGATCCGCCTGCCTTGGACTCCCAAAGTGCTGGGATTACAGGTGTGAGCCACCACGCCTGGCCTAGTTTGGGAAATTGGATGGTGAGTGGTACCAATTACTGGGAAGGAACAGGTTTGGCAGGAAAGCTTTTTACTTTATTTTTCATCTGTTAAGTTTGAGGCACCCGTGAAGCATCCAAATAGACAAATAAGTAGCTGAATGTATATACAGGTCTGCAATTCAAAAGAGGTCTTTATAGAGACAAAAATCTGGGAGATGGCTTCATATTGCTGGTAACTGAAAACATCATGAGTGATGAGATCATGCAGGAAGAGGATATAAAGTAAGAAGAAGGCCTAGGGCAGAGTTCTAGAGAGCTACTCCTCTAATGCCTGAGTAGATGGGAAGAGAAAAGTAACAAAGGAGGTTGGGCACGGTGGCTCACACCTGTAATCCCAGCACTTTGGGAGGCAGAGGTGGGAGGATCACCTGAGGTCGGGAGTTCAAGACCAGCCTGACCAACATGGAGAAACCCTGTCTCTACTAAATACAAAATTAGCCAGGCGTGGTGGCGCATGCCTGTAATCCCAGCTACTCAGGAGACTGAGGCAGAGGTTGCGGAGAGCTGAGATCATGCCATTGCACTCCAGCCTGGGCAACAAGAGCGAAACTCCATCTCAAAAAAAAAAAAAAAGAAAGAAAAAAAAGAAGTAACAAAGGAGAAGAGAAGAAACAGGCAGAGACAGAGAAGGAAAAACAGGATTTGGGGAGTCAAAAGACAAAAAAGTGAAGCATTTCAAGGAGAGTCAACAGGGTCTAAAGCTGAGTGGCTGATATGGTTTGGCTGTGTCCCCACCAAATCTCATCCTGAACTACAGTTTCCGTAATCCCCATGTGTCATGGGAGGGGCCCAACAGGAGGTAATTGAATCATGGGGGTGGTTACCTCCACCCTGTGCTCATGAAAGTGAGTTCTCACAAGATCGGATGATTTTATAAAGGGCTTTCCCCCTTTTGCTCAGCACTTCTCCTTGCTGTCATCATGTGAAGGAGGATGTGTTTGCTTCCCGTTTTGTCATGACTATAAGTTTCCTGAGGCCTCCCCAGCATGTGGAACTGTGAGTCAATTAAACCTCTTCCCTTTATAAATTACTCAGTCTCAGGTATCTTTATTAGCAGCATGAGAACAGACTAACACAGTGGTCAAGAGGAATGCAAAATAAAACTGGTGAAAATAATTATAATGAAAATTGGAGAGGATGTGGCATGAGTGGGAGATAGGAAAGCAGAGAGAACCTATTCAAAAAGTTTTATCAGCAGAGTGTGCTGTCATGCACCTATAGTCTCAGCTTCTCAGGAGGCTGAAGTGGGAAGATCACTTGAGCCCAGGATTTTTTTTTTTTTTTTTTTTTGAGACGGAGTCTCGCTCTGTCGCCCAGGCTGGAGTGCAGTGGCCAGAGATCTCAGCTCACTACAAGCTCCGCCTCCCGGGTTTACGCCATTCTCCTGCCTCAGCCTCCCGAGTAGCTGAGACTACAGGCGCCCGCCACCTCGCCCGGCTGGTTTTTTGTACTTTTTAGTAGAGACGGAGTTTCACCGGGTTAGCCAGGATGGTCTCGATCTCCTGACCTCGTGATCCGCCCGTCTCGGCCTCCCAAAGTGCTGGGATTACAGGCTTGAGCCACCGCGCCCGGCCAAGCCCAGGATTTTGAGGCTGCAGTGAGTTATGCTCGCACCACTGCGCTCCAGCCTGGGTGACAGAGCGAGATCCCATCTCTAAACACAACAAAAACAAAAACAAACCTTTAGTTGTGAAAATGAGAGGAAATGAGAGATTAAAAAGCCCAGGAATGACGTGAAAAATGGAGTTGAGGAACGTATGATGTGTTGGATCAAGGAATCTACGATATAAAAGATGAAAAGCAAGGAGAGTGATAGATTGGGAAGAAAACAGAGGCGCCAAGGGACAAGACATCCTAATAACACTGAAGAGCAGAAGTAATGGAATGAAAAAACTGGAATAATAGCAGGCCGTAATGACACAATGGGATACCGAAGTGGAACAGGGGCAAGTGATAAAGTTTAGCATTCAACCAATGAGAAGGGGGTGAAGTTGGAAGAAGGTGGAGTAGTGGGTCAAAGCTGCAGATACAGGAGAAGTCAAGGAAAGTGGGGGTAGGTTGTTAGGTAGGTCATCCATATGGACACTCAGGGTGTCCGGGAAGATAACAGGACTTAGAAAGAAAGTGACATTGATAAGTCAGGCACCAAAGCCTAAGCTGAATGTAACCGAAATCCTAGAAGGCTGGAATATTTATGGTTTTATTAGATAGCCAGATATAAGGCTTGAAGGATGGAAGATGTATAAGATGGAAGATAAATGGTTTGGAACAGCTACTGAAGGGCCAGGAGAATCCCAACATCCTTACACCCCGATCCCATTTGAAAGGACAGAGATGGGAGCAAGATGACGGATAAAAGGCAGGGCTAATGTGCATTGCATCTCCCACCTGGACAGACAGAACAGTGTGTGGAGAATCACACTGTGATCTTTTGTTCCAAGAACCACCACAGGAATGTACCAGGAAAACTGAAAGAATTCACAGATCCTTTGAAAGAAGTGACACACTGTTGCAAATGCTGCAAGACAGAGGAAAAACTGTGATTCCCCAAAGTGTGAGGTGGGAAAACCTGCCTCTGAACACACATCCCCACCAGGGAATTTGAAAATCCAGATCATGGGCAAAGGATTTAACCTCACACAGAGCTGGAACAAATGTAGGGAACTGTGTGAAATTAAAAAGTAGAAGCAGCAGCAGGAAGAACCTTGTAGGCACACCCAGTCTCCAGCTCAAGCCCACAGATGCCATCCCTGACTATATCTTGCAGGAGCCACCAACATTGTGGGCAGACAAGTGTGAAGAGTGTGGCCTGAAAGCCTTGCCTGCTTTCTCAGCGGGGAAGCTTATGACCTGGGGCAGGTCTGAGTTCTGCGCACAGGCTGCCTGGATCTAAACTTGGCACTGTTAGCAGAGCGCTCTGGAAGTGAGAACAGCCTCACTAAATGCGTGGGAGCTGGATGAGGCCTTTCACTACCAGCTATCCCCTACTTCCCTGGTGAACTACACGGCACAACAGAAGCAGCCATAATACCCTCTGGAACATAACCCCACTGGCCTGAGAACCACCTCCCCATACCCCACAGTGGCCACAGCAAGCCCTCCCCAAGGACAGTCTTAGCTCAGACCCACCTAACCCTGCCCCCACCTGAAGGTATTTCTCTATGAGCCCTGGTAGCTGAACACAAAATATAGAAACTCTTGGGAGTTTTATGGCCCCACCCATTACCTGAGAAACCAGAATACTTGCCCCAACTTAGGGCAAGTTCAAATCCCACTATTACTACCGCAGTTGGTGTTCTCTTGCAAGTGCCACCTCCTGGCTGAAGGTCAACCAACTCAGGCCATTACCACAACTCATGACAGAGTAACACTGCTACCAGGAAGGAGAAAACAACAGCTAACACCACTGCCTGCAACATCCTGGCTAACCAAACGTCCTGAGTCTATCCATGTGACAACTTCACTACTTGCATAACCAGCATTCAAGAAAGCCAGCACACTAAACCTATCTACAGCCAAGGATCCTCACAGAGTCTACATCATTCACCTGCCACTTCCACCAGAGCAGGTGCCGGTACCCATGGCTGACAGACCTGAAGATGGATTACATCATAGGACTCTTTGCAGACATTCTCCAGCACCAGCCCAGAGCCCGCTATCCCTGCTGGGTGGCTAGATCCAGAAGACCAGTAACAATCATTGCACTTTGGTTCTCAGAAAGCCCCATCCCTAGGAGGAGCAGGAGAGCACGACATCAAGGAATCACTTCATGGTACAAAAGAATCTGAAAAGCAGGCCTTGAGTTCCAGATCCTTCTGCTTGTGGGTAGTTTCTCACAGCACAGACAAAATTGCAGCACTAGACGCAGTAGGGAAAGTTTGCACCTAAACCCCAACAGAAGGCAGCCTCTGATCACACAGGGCCTTGGAGAAGAGGTCCTTGTTCCCCACTGGCACTCCACTGCAGAGGAACTCAAACAAATCAGCAAGAAAAAAGCAAATAATTCCATCAAAAAGTGGCCTAAGGACATGAATAGACAATTCTCAAAAGATACACAGATAGCCAACAAGTATATGAAAAAAATGCTCAATATCACTAATTATCAGGGAAATGCAAATTTAAAAAAAATGAGATACCACCATACTCCTGCAAGAATGGCCGTAATTAAAAAATTAAAAAATAACAGATGTTGGCATGGATGTGGTAAAAGGGGAACACTTACGCTGCTAGTGGGAATGTAAATTAGTAC
Organism: Theropithecus gelada; assembly: GCF_003255815.1. Lineage (NCBI taxonomy): Eukaryota > Metazoa > Chordata > Mammalia > Primates > Cercopithecidae > Theropithecus > Theropithecus gelada. The sequence goes on along the minus strand of NC_037670.1, from coordinate 166,085,807 downwards.
AACCACTATGGAAAACAGTATGGAGATTCCTTAAATAACTAAAAGCAGAACTACCATTAAATCCAGCAATCCCACTACTGGATATCTACCCAAAGGAAAAGAAGTCATTATATGAAAAAGACACTTGCATATGCATGTTTATAGCAGCAAAATTTGCAACTGCAGAAATATGGAACCAACCTAAATGCCCATCAACCAACGAGTGGCTAAAGAAAAGGTGGTATATATACACCATGGAATACTACTCAGCCATAACATAAAATGAAATAATGGCATTTGCAGCAAACTGGATGGAGTTGGAGACCATTACTCTAAGTGAAGTAACTCAGGAATGGAAAGCCAAATACCATATATTCTCATTTATAAGTGAGAGCTAAGCTATGAGGACACAAAGGCATGAGAATGATATAAGGGACTCTGGGGACTCAGGGGAAAGGTGGGAGTTGGGTGAGGAATAAAAGACTACACACTGGGTACAGTGTACACTGCTCCAGTAACAGGTACACCAATATCTCAGAAACCACCACTAAAGAACTTATCTGCGTAACCAAAAACCACCACCTGTTGCCCAAAAACTATTAAAATAAAATGTGTAAAAACCACAATAATAAAATGACCTGATTCGGGGGAAAAAAAAAAAAGAAGAAGAAGAAAGAAAGGACAAGGCAGCTTCCACTCAAGAAGACGACAGGGTAAGACTTTCTCATGGTAAAAACAAGTTTGGTATAAAGAACGTGAGCACTGTTCTGTGAAAAGGTTGGGGATATATAGGCAAAAAAATGGGGGGAGGGCAACAAAAGGTAAAGTATCACAGCATAATAAAGGCCATATATCATGAGCCCACAGCTAACATCATACCCAATTTTGAAACACTGGAAGTTTTTCTTCTAAGATCAGGAATAAGACAAAGATGTTACTCACCACTTCTACTCAACATAGCACAGGAAGTTCTAGCCAGAGCAATGAGGCAAGAACAAGAAATAAAGGTATCCAAATTGGAAAGGAAGAGGTAAAATTATCCCTATTCACAGATGACATAATCTTTTTTTTTTTTTTTTTTTTTTTTTTTTGAGACGGAGTCTGGCTCTGTCGCCCAGGCTGGAGTGCAGTGGCCGGATCTCAGCTCACTGCAAGCTCCGCCTCCCGGGTTCCCGCCATTCTCCTGCCTCAGCCTCCCAAGTAGCTGGGACTACAGGCGCCCACAACCGCGCCCGGCTAATTTTTTGTATTTTTAGTAGAGACGAGGTTTCACCGTGGTCTCGATCTCCTGACCTTGTGATCCGCCCGCCTCGGCCTCCCAAAGTGCTGGGATTACAGGCGTGAGCCACCGCGCCCGGCCTGACATAATCTTATATGTAGAAACCCTAAAGATTCTACACCCAAAAAAAAAAAAAAAAAAAAAAAAGCTGTTAGAACTAATAAATTCAGCAAAGTCGCAGAATACACACCACACAAAAATCAGTTATATTTTTATATCCTAAGAATGAACAATCTGAAAAGGAAATTAAGAACACAATCCCATTAACAATTGTGTCAAAAGAATGAAATACTTAGGAATAAACATAAGCAAGTAGGTAAAAGACATGTTAAAAACTACAAAACACTGCTGAAAGAAATTAAAGAGGATAATTAAATAAAAAGACATCCCATGTTCATAAATTAGAAGACTTAATATTGTTAAAATGTCTATTCTACAAAGCAATGTACAGATTCAATGCAATCCCAATGACATTTTTTGCAAAAATAGAAAAACTGTCCCAAAATTCACATGGAATCTCAAGAAACCCCCAAATATCCAAAACAATCTTGAAAAAGAACAAGGATGGAAGCCTCATACTTACGGAAATTTAAAATATATTACAAAGCAACAGTAATCAAACCAGTGTGGTATTGGCATAAATACAGATATATAGACTAATGAACACAGAGAGCCCAGAAATAAATCCTCATCTATATGGTCAAATGATCTTCAACAGGGATGCCAAGACCACACAATGGGGAAAGGACAGTCTCTTCAACAAATGGTATTGAGAAAACTAGATATCCATATGGAAAATAATGAAGCTGAACCCCTATCTTATATCATATAAAAAAATTAACTCAAAATCTGTTAAAGACCGAAATGTAAGACCCAATATAAAACTCCTAGAAGAACACACAGGGAAAGGCTTCCTGACACCGGATTTAGCAATGGTTTCTTAAATATAACACCAAAAGCAGAGACAAACAAAAGCAAAAGTAGACAAATGGGCCTTAACCAAACTAAAAACAACATATATCAAAGGACATGATCAATCGTGTAAAAAGGCCAGCTACAGAATAGGAAACAATATATTCTAAATTCTATAATCTCACAAGGGGTTAGTATCTGGAATTCATAAAGAACTCTTACAAGCCAACAACAACAACAAAAAAAACTCAATTAAAAATGGAAAAAGGACTTGAACAGACATTTCTCCAAAGATTTTTAAATGGCCAACATGCATGTGAAAAGATGCTCAACTTCCTTAATCATTAGAGAGATGCAAACCAAAACCACAATGACATATCATCTCACACCCATAAGGATAGCCCATATCAAACAAACAGAAAATAATGAGGGTGTGGAGAAACTGAAAACCTTGTACACTGTTGGTGGGATTGTAAAATGATGAGCTACAATGGAAAAACAGTATGAAGGCTCTTCAAAAAATTAAAAATAGGCTACCATATGATCTAGCAATCCCACTTCTGGGCATATATCCAAAACAATTAAAAACAGGATCTCCAACAGGTATCTGTACACTCGAGTTAATTGTAGCATGTTTCACAATAGTCAAGAGGTAAAAGTAACTAAAATGTCCATTGACAGATATAAAGCCCATACCTCTTTAAACATAAAGAATGTATCTTTACATTTAGAGATAATATAGGCCGGGCACGGTGGCTCACACCTGTAATCCCAGCACTTTGGTAGGCCAAGGCGGGCAGATCACCTGAGGTCAGGAGTTCGAGACCAGCCTGGCCAACAGTGTAAAACCCTGTCTCTACTAAAAATGGAAAAATTAGCCAGGCATGGTGCACGCGCCTGTAGTCGCAGCTGCTTGGGGGGCTGAAGCAGGAGAATCACTTGAACCTGGGAGGCAGAGGTTGCAGTGAGCCAAGATCACACCATTGCACTCCAGCCTGGGTGACAGAGCAGGATTCCATTTCAAAAAAAAAAAAAAAGAAAAGGTAAAGATAAACATTATGGACATTTTAAGTGAAAGAAGCCAACCACAAAAAGATAAATACTATATGACTCACTGACACAAAGTATAAAGTGGTCAAATTCCTAGAAACAGAAAGTAGAATAGTGGTTGTCAAGGGCAGCTGGGATGGGGCAGGAATGGGCAGTTGTTCAATGGGTATAGAGTTTCAGTTTTGCAAGATGAAAAAGTTCTAGAGATCTGTTGAACAACAATGTGAATATACTTAACACCATCAAACTGTAGATTTACAAATGGTTAAGGTGAAAATGTTTATGTCCCGTGTTTTTTCACAATTTTTAAAAAAAGGCTAAATAGTACCAAATCATGCAAGAGAACAGTCTGAGAAAAAGAAGAGCAATAGGACAACAGGCGTTTGCATTTGCAGCAGCAACACTGAACGTCAAGGGTGGAGAAAGAGCAAAATGAGGCCTCCAGGCTGCCACCACACTTCTGGCTCAAGCTGTTTCAGATCCAATTTAGAACAAGGCCTCCATTAGTCCTGAAGACTTAATGGTCCTTTTTTAAAGTCTCAAGGTTACGTGGGCAAGAACTTATCATGGTTCCTCTAAAGACATCCTGAACAGAGTACACAGTTCCTCGAATCTTTACCTAGAAACAGCAGGAATCCTCAGTGGGTGGGAATTCCCCCCGACTGACCTAGCCATGACCTAGATTGGATGCGCCTGCAAAGGGGCCTTAAGGACTCAAGTGTAGTTAGAAAAAGGAGAAGCCAAACATTCCATGCTCTATTTGTTAAAATATCTGCTCCACCCTTTTCTTAACTACAAATTTTAAACTTCTTACGTCTGCTCTTTTCCTTAGATGCTGGCTAATGGAATTTGAGCATCTGGCCTTGACAATACTTAGAAAGAAAAGAAGGGAAATATATTCCAATTTTTCCACAGCTGCAAAAAAAGCAGACATCACGTTGTATCATAAAGTTATTCTCACAGTGGTGAATTGAGAGTGTTCACAAAATATCAATATGAATCTCTTTTCCAATGTTAAGACTTTTAGTTCAAAGAGTAATTGTCCTGTTTTCTGTTCAACAAAGCAGTCATTTAAGACATCTGGATTTTAGTGTTGCTACATACTTAAAATGTAGTCCTTAATCTCCAAAAGACTGCAATTTGATTGGCTGCCATCATAATTTGTATAATTTGTATACAAAAACTTACCTGTTTATTTAAATCTTATTACTGTGTTAAACTAGAAGAGGAGCTTTGGCACTTTCTTCTCCCTCCATGCATGAAGACTAATAAAATCCATGACTCCTCTGAATTCTTTATTTAAACAAAAGGTTTGAAAGTCTACTTCTCATTTAAATCAATGTAGGCTAATGGGATAGATGAGGATAGTCACAGGGGATAGAGGAACAAATTCAGTAAGTGTCCCTTGATGACAGATCAAGAGACTATAGTAAGAAATGGAAGGAATAAAATGCCAGGGAGACATGAGTTCCAGTCCTTGCTTACTACTGTGAAAGGAAAATAAATCTTGGGGCCTCAAAATCACTAAGCTAAAGAAAAAAAGTCAAGCTGGGAACTGCTTGGGGCAAAAGTGCCTCCCATTCTTTTTTTTTGAGACAGGGTCTCACTCTCCCACCCAGGCTGGAGTGCAGTGGCCTGATTTCAGCTCATCACAATCCCAGCCTCCCAGGCTCAAGCAATTCTCTTGCCTCAGCCTCCCGAGCAGCTGGGACTACAGGTGTGCACTACTGTCTGGCTAATTTTTGTATTTTTGGTAGAGATGGGGTTCCACCATGTTGGCCAGGCTGGTCTCTAACTCCTGACCTCAAAGGATCCACCTGCCTCGGCCTCCCAAAGTGCAGGGATTACAGGCGTGAGCCACCGCGCCCTGCCGCCTCCCATTCTATTCAAAGTCATCCCTCTGCTTACTGAGATACATACATATCTGATTGCCTACTTGGGAGAGACCAATCAGAAACTCAAAAGAATGCAACCATTTGTCTCTTATCTACCTATGACCTGGAAGCTTCCTCCCTACTTTCAGCTGTCTCGCTTTTGTTTCAAGTTGTTCCACCTTTCCAGACCAAAACCAATGTTCATCTTACATATATTGATGTGTCATATCTCCGTAAAATGTATAAAACCAAGCTGTGCTCAGACCACCTTGGGCACATGTCATCAGGACCTCGTGAGGCTGTGTCACAGGCACACGTCCTTAACCTTGGTGAAATAAACTTACTAAATTGACTAAGCCCTGTCTCAGATTTTTGGTGTTTACACTACTAACTTGGGAAAGGACTTATCTTTCTCTAGGATGTCTTAATTTCTTCAACTATAAATGTAATGAATAAAAATAGCTTCCTTTCTGATCTACTTTATTCTCTATCCACTGGATATGAGTACACATGTAGTTCCAGCTCTGGGTACAAGAAGTCTTCGTTTTTGCTTTGAATCGCATTGATTTTTCTTTTACACCACGTGTTTTATAGAGACAAGCACAGCTGAACAAGATTTTAACCCGAAGCTCTTTGGGGCTGTTTCGCTGTGGGTGCAAAGGTGGAGTGGGGCTGTCAGATAATTACCAGTGTTTTCCATAGAGCCAATGGCCTCCCCAGGTCAGCAGGCAGAGCCCAGCTGTAGTTTTCTTCCAATGGTTTCGAAGCGTTTTAAAGAACACCGTCATCTTCTAGAGATTTGCTAGGTTAGTAGAGGCAGAAAAAGAAAAAAAAAAAAATTATCCATGATCTTCATGTAATGTCCCTATTCCTCTATCTTCCATTCTTTTATCCTCTCCCACTCTTTTTCCCACTCATTCCTCTTCCTCCTTACCATTTCTCCTCTGGCCTTAGCTCATCTTCTCCCTTCTATTCCCATCATCTTCATCTTCTCACCCACCCACACATCCACCTTTCTTTCTTCCTTCACGTATTTCCACCTAACCTATACTTCTTCCCTCTCTGATCACTTTTTCCTCATGGTAATAGAAGGAAGAGGGATGGGGCAGAAAGAGAGGAAGGGAATTCCAGGCTTCCTCTGGTTTTTCTGACTCCTTACAGCCTCACTGTACCACTGTTTAAGAGTATACATTTGTCTATCCATCATAAGTGTCCCAAAAACACAATAATAATACGAAGGGCGAGTTCAAAATAGAAGAAAATACCAGGTCCTCAACAGGAAAAGAAACAGAAAACATGTATAGAAAATTCAATGAAGAGGCAATGCACATGGCTATCTAAAAATGTTCAACTTCCTGAATAATCAAAGACATGCAAATTACAGAGATCATTATTGACCAAAATAATTTTTTAAATGATCATATTCACTGATGACATAATAAAATGATAGACACTCATACACTCCTTTAAAGAAGGCAAATTAGGAAGACTTTACTAAAAAACAGAGTGACATAACAGAATATCTTTATTCTTCATGACACTTATTATTTGATGATGCTTATATTCACTTGCTCGTTTATTAGCCTAATCCTACTGGAATGTAAACTCCATGAGAGTAAGCACATTATTCTGGTCACTGCTGTATCCCGTGCCTAAAGTAAGATCCAGCATACAATAGCTGTTTAAGAAATATTTGTTCAATGAATAAGTTAAATAGCAATTAAATATTTTTTTACCCCAAATTTGTACTGATGTGGAAAAAACCCAAAACATAATGTTAAGTAAAATTAGCAGGATAAAAAGCCATATATAATTGGCATTATCCCAATTATGTTCAAACATGAGTATAAATTTAAAAAAAAACCAATAGAATTAAACAAAAACAAATTTTTTTTTTTAGACAGGGTCTCACTCTGTCATCCAGGATGGAGTCCAGTGGCACAATCGTAGCTCACTATAACTTCTGGGCCCAAAAAAATCTCCTGCCTCAGCCTCCCGAGTAGCTGGAACCACAGGCACGTACCACTACACTTGGCTAATTTTTTGTTAGAGACAAGGTCTCACTATGTTGCCCAGGCTGGTCTCAAACTCCTGGCCTCAAGCAATCATCCCACCTTGGCCATCTAAATTGCTGGGATTATAGACGTAAGCCACTGCACCTGGCTCAAAAACAAAATTTTAAAGTAGATCCCTCTAGGTTGTGGAATGGTGGGTGATGTTTATTTTATTTTTTAAATTGCAATGTACTTTCTAAGTTTTTGAAAATGAACTTAATTATTTTCTAGATAAACAAAAATTTAAGAAAAAAATTTTTATGACTATCTGTTAGTGAGGTATATAGACCAAGAAAAAGAAACTGTTTCCACTTAAAAGTCCAGTTCTTTTATGACTCCCTTTAAATTCCATTGGTTAAAATTCCTCTCAAGGGAAGAAACATCCTTATCGAAAGCAGCACTGAAGCCAGTGCCAGGGAGACCATCTTCCTGTGAATCCCATACACCGTCAGGCTGACACATGATTCCAAACCCCCAACTAATTATTGAACTCCTCTCCATCTGACCCTAAATCACTCCTTCATTCAAGAGCCCTTTAATGAACACCTATGTGGTAGGCTCTGTGCTGAGTGTGAGGGCAGAGAAGAACCGGTCTCATTCGTTCCCAAGTAATCACAACTGTCAAACCCACAATGCTAACACAATTATACAATTATGATTGCAGTACAGTGAGATAAATGAGTCAGCACAAGGCTTTCTGAGAGTCTGCAAGAATGAACCTAACCTGGTCTAGGGCTGAGGGGGTGACGCACAGTCAATGAAGTCTTCCCTGAGCCCTGAAGAATGAGGAGGAGTCACTAAAGTAACGAAGGAGCTTTGTGGATGCTATTGTCTGAATGCTGTGTTCCCCAAAAATGCTGATATGGAAGCCCTATCCCCAGTGAGATGGTATTAGGAGATAGAGCCTTCGGGAGATAATTGGGTCATGAGAGTGGCTCCCATGAAAGGGATTAGTGTCCTTATAAGACTAGATTCTACAGAGATGGTGTCTCTGCATTGTGAGGATACAGCAGGAGATATCTACAAACCAAGGAAGAGGGCTGTCACCAAGCACTCAACCATGCTGCCACCCTGACTTTGGACTTCCAGTCTCCAGAACTGTGAGAATTAAATTTCTGTTGTTTAAGCCACCCAGTTTTTGGTTTTTTTTTTTTTTTTACAGTAGCCCAAACTGAGAGTGTACAAAGGCACAAAAGACAGTAAAGTGTGTTGAGAGAAACATACGTAGGTAGTGAGGGGAGAACCAGGTTCATGGCTGAGACCCCTATAACGAGAGAAAGATTAACAAGAGAAAAACATACATATTTATTTAAGGTAAGTTTTAGGTGACACAGGAACCTTCCTAAGAAAATGAATACCCAGAAACACGTAAATTCATGTATTTTTATGCTAGGTTTGATGCAGAGTGGACGGCCATGGAGAAGTATGACTGGAAAAAGGGGGTATGATCTAACAGTAATACGCTAGGGAGAACTTAGCAAGGCCTGTTTGTTCAGATTCTTCTCTGTGTACCTGTGTCTTCAAAGATAAGGGCATTCCTTTCCTCAATCCTATACTCATAGAATGAGCACCTCTCACAGGAGGGTCTTGTACAGAAGAAGATCAAAGAATTATTTCATGGCCTGCTTCAGGGGAGAAGAGTGGAAAGCCACAAAGTGACTTTCCTGCTTCAGTTGTTTCCTCTAATGCCAACGAGTCATATTTTGGGGCAGTGTGTCCTGTACCCCATCAAAAGCAGAGTAAAAATTGGAGTGTCTAGAACAGGGGTTCTCAACCTTTAGTGCAGAACTTGTTAAAAACACAGAATCCTGGAAACTGCCCCCTCCCCAAAGAGTCTCATTTGTTTTGGAATTAAGCTGTCATCTTCACTTTTAACAAGTACTCCCATGTTGGTTGTAATGGAGGTCACCACTACACCAGACTTTGAGAAACAGTGGTTTAGAGATAAAGGATTGAGGACCAGGGGGGATTAGAAAAGATCTTGAACCCACATTAAGGACTTTGGCTATTATTTTGAAGACAATGAAAAACCTTTAATGAGCTTTAAGCAGGTGGGTGATATAATCATATTTGAACTGTTAAAAGACCACTTTGTAGCAGAATGAAAAATGAACTGGAAGAAGCTAAAATTAAAGCTAAAGAGAACCATTAGGAAGTTATTGCCATAATCTCTAGGCACCTAAAAGAACAAACCGGCCGGGCGCGGTGGCTCAAGCCTGTAATCCCAGCACTTTGGGAGGCCGAGACGGGCGGATCACGAGGTCAGGAGATCGAGACCATCCTGGCTAACACGGTGAAACCCCGTCTCTACTAAAAATACAAAAAACTAGCCGGGCGAGGTGGCGGGCGCCTGTAGTCCCAGCTACTCGGGAGGCTGAGGCAGGAGAATGGCGGGAACCCGGGAGGTGGAGCTTGCAGTGAGCTGAGATCCGGCCACCGCACTCCAGCCTGGGTGACAGAGCAAGACTCCGTCTCAAAAAAAAAAAAAAAAAAAAAAGAACAAACCAAGATAAAGGATGGATTTGGAAGGCTTTAGAAAGCAGAAATTGGCAGCACTTGGTGGTTCATTGACTGTAGGAAGTGAAAGAGGAGGAACCAAGCCAGGTTTTTGTGCTTGGGTGACTGATTGAATAGTGATTTCAATCATTTAGATTTGAGTGGTAGGTTTGTGGAGAAGAGTAGTGCGGTTTAAGAGACACTGAATTTGACATGCCTGTGGAGCATCCAGGTGGAAATGTTTTTCTCACTAGACAGTGAACCCCTCGTGGGCAAGTTCTGTCTATCCATCTGCAGCACCAGAACCTAGTAAATAGCCAGAATGAATGAACCAACCATCCCATCAATGGATGGGATACTATTGGCCCCATTTTGCAAAGGACTATACTGAAGTCCAAGGGACGGAGTGAGGGAGGGTTCACAAGTTAGCGACAGCTCTGGGACTCGAACCCAGGGCAGCTGACTCCCGCAGTGACCACGAGATCCGCGCGAGGCCCTCCCCCGCCGCGCCGGCCAGGCCCGCACCCCCTACTCTCAAGCCGCGCAGCCGCCTGCACCCACGACGCCTGATGCTCGGGTACCCGAGGCTCTCGGCCCAGCGCGACTCCAGAGGCTCCGCCCAGCGCCCCGGGCCCCCATTCCGACTCCCATCCCGCTCGCGCGCCCGTTCCCAGCGCCCCGCACTCCGCTCCCCGCCCGGACGCCGCTGCACTCACCACGGCTGGTCCAGCTCGCGGCTCTGCCTTTCCTGTGTGCTCCCTCCAGATTCCCCGGCTCGTTCAAGGGAAACCGCTGCCGCCGCCCTCGGGTTCCGCCGCGGGTCTGCGAGCGCGCGCGGGCCGGGGGCGGGAATCGGCTCGGATGCCCAGGGACGGTGGGGGTGGCAGGGCCTGCCGCCCTGAGGCTGCCTTTCCCCGCGTTCCCTCGTTGATTGGCTCACTCTTCCTTTCATCCATCCATCCTTTGCGCAATAATATTTGATGGGAAGTCTGCCAAGGTAACACTGCTTTAGCGCCTGGAACTAAGTCGGAAAATAAATTAACTAAATGAACAAGGCCGTTGGAGATGGTGCTCCGTGCCACGAAGAAAATAAAACGGGTGACGGAAGGCAGCGCGGGTTGGGGGAGAACTGCGTGAAATTAGGCGGCCTGTGCTAGGCCTTCTGAGTACGGGGCCATTGGTCTGAGACCTGAATGTCAAGAAGGAGCAGCTGAAGCAAAGATCCAGGGGAGAGAACCTGGAGAGGGAAGGGCCTGTGCAGAAGCTCAGAAACCTGGGGCAGTCTGGCGAGTTGCAGGCCGGTGCGGGTGAGGCAGAGAGAGCTAAGGAGAAGGGCCAAGCCAAGCGAGGAAGCTGGAGAGGTGCAGACAGGCCACCGCGGCCAGGAGTTTGGACATGACATTAAACAGGGCGAGAAGGCATTGAGGGGTGCAGTCAGGGGCTGGTGGGACTGGTTTCCATTTTACACATCTCTCTGGCCACAGGTGCTTGATTGGATTCTAAAGAACAAGAGAGCAACGGAGAAGCTAGGCCAATGCCAACCTCCAGACAGTTTACACTCTGTACTCGCCCCCCAGATTGGTGTGGGGACCAAGTCAGGTCCTTCTTCCTTCCAGCATTCAGTCAGCCAACTTTTTTTTAAGACAGGGTCTCACTCTGTCTCTCAGGCTCTAGTGCAGTGGCACAATCTCAGCTCACTGCAACCTCTGCTTCCCGGGTTGAAGCAATTCTCATGCCTCAGGCTCCCGAGTAACTGGGATTACAGGTGCATGTCAACAAGCCCAGCTAAATTTTTTTGTATTTTTAGTAGAGACGGGGGTTTCGCCATGTTGGCCATGCTGGTCTCGAACTCCTGACCTCAAGTGATCCGCCGGGCTGGGCCTCCCAAAGTGCTAGGATTATACGCATGAGCCACAGCACCCGTCCTGTCAACCAACATTTGAAGGTGTGCTAGGCCCTGCAACAGGCACTGCGGGTATGCTCAGGTACAACACCCTTCATGGTTCCTGCCCCATGGCGCTTGAGTCTGCGCATTTCCTACGTGGAGACATGCGTCTTACCTATGTCCCCCTAGTTGAATGCTTCAGAACAAAAAACAAAAAACAAAAGGCTATGGGGGAAAACATTCAATGAGGTTATGGTGCAGTAAACCTATTCCTTATGCCAGGGTGCACCAGTCCTCACTGGGTCACACTATTTAGTAGCAAGAACTTTCTAGCCCTCTCTCCTGAGTCTCCACCTGTAAACTAGGGGACTGAGAACATTACCATTTTAAAAAACCCTTCTAGCTTTAAAATGTTGTCATAGAGTATGGAAGACCATTATTTTCAGTTCTTCTTTTCCAACTATCTAACACGTTTGTGTGTGGAAATAAGCTGCTGAACTGCTCACCTGCAGGCTAGAAAAATCTGAGACTTGATGCTGATGTTCCAAAGTTCAGACTCAGCATATGCTTTAGGGCTTCAGCATGAAAGTGGTTTCCCAAATAAGAAAATGTCAGCTTTGATGAACTTTCCGTAATTGTCCAATCAGAACAATCTAGAAAGAATTTTTTTTTAACTTCACACATATGTATGCTTTTTGCTGGTGTTGTTTTGGGGCTGATTTTATTTTGTTTTGGATTATATGAATAGGGAGTTCTGTACTCATTTCCATTCTTCAGGGCCCCTAAAGACCAGATCCATCATTGCTGGGACATCTGCATCACATGTGAATGTGAGTTTGACCACATGGAATGTGCTCGTGCTTGTATGTTTGCCTGTGGATTTTCCCCTAGAGCCAGAAGGAATGCAACCCTGAGGACCATTTTAGACTTCTGACCTCCAGAATTATAAGATAATAAAAGTTTGTCGTTTTATGCTGCTAAGTATGTAGTAACTTATTACAGCAGCCACAAGAAACGAATTAGTACACACTGTCTTAGAATATGCTTCCTGGAGAATTCGACCTGGGTGACAGGTTGATATTTCAATACTTTTAGTGAATCAGTATTTAAATTATTTCTGTCCACCATTTATGAAGTCCCACACAAACCTCCAGTGTCCCCATTCCTCCTCTCTGCCCATCCTAATCACGTCCTTCCTGCATAGCTCACCTTCACGCACCCTTTCCTGATAGCCACATCCTTGTTGACCTGCCCCTTTCTTGAATGATGGTAATATTTTTAGTCCGCATCACTTACTTCTGCTATGCATCTTGTATTTTTATAAGAAGGATGGAAATATAGGAGATGGAGGGAATCTGAATACACACCTGCAGGCGGATGTGTAGGTCGGAGTGTTGGAGACCTATACCAATTCTGCTCTCTTCCAAATCCCATTTTACGAGGATGCATTCAGATTCCAGCATAATCAGGCTCATGCTCTAGCCAGCCCTTAATGGGTTCCTGCAGCCCAACAGAAACCTGACAGTCTGACTTAGGCAGGCCCAAGAGCTTCTGTTAGGCTGGGCGCGGTGGCTCAAGCCTGTAATCCCAGCACTTGGGGAGGCCGAGGCGGGTGGATTGCCTGAGGTCAGAGTTCGAGACCAGCCTGGCCAACATGGTGAAACCATGACTCTACTAAAATTACAAAAATTAGCCAAGCGTGGTGGCAGGTGTCTGTAATCCCAGCTACGTGGGAGGCTAAGACAGGAGAATCGCTTGAACCTGGGAGGCAGAGGTTGCAGTGAGCCGATATCGTGCCAAAGCACTCCAGCCTGGGCAAGATCAAAACTACCTCTCAAAAAAAAAAAAAACTCTTAGTCAAGGACTAACACAAGTTCCCTCTCACAGTCAAAGAGAGTCGGAGGGCTTCCTCTGCTGATCCATGTTAAGGATCTACAATGCCAGAGAAGACTCAGGTCTGACTCTGTGGCTCTTAGATGCCTGGAACAGTGCCTCAGGCACAGTCCCTAAGGCTCAATGGCACATTCATGCCACAGAGAGGACCAAAGACAGATCCAAATGCACACAGCCAGAGAGAAGGGTTTGGCTTATGTACTTCCTTTTCCATGTGCTCTGTTCACTATCGCTGACAGCTGAGTGAGGTTCCCAAGGAGCAGAAAAGTCATCCCAAGCAGCTATTGGGAATTTGCCTTGGTCTTCGGCCTTACCTGGGATCTTCAGAGAAGACCATTTTTCACTGCCAAGGATAGGGACTTGTGTCTCTTTTCACATCTAACATATTGCCACATATACTACTATACTTATTGCATATTGAAATAAGTGACACATTGAAAGTATGGGCCCCAGTTGCTTACAAAATGAATTTATGTTCCCTTGAGGGTAAATGTACTGACTGACACCCAGTAGATCCCAAGAATAGAAGAGTCTTACTTACATCTCAAGATCTCTAGCATTTTCCAAATATGGTGGCTGACCATCCCAGTAGCTTCTCATTAGTCCAGAACCAATCCTGAGGTAACATTCTCTTGGCTCAGAACCTGTTTTGTTTTGTTTGTCTGTTTTTTGAGATGCAGTTTTGCTCCTGTCACCCAGGCCAGAATGCAATGGCGTGATCTCAGCTCACTGCAACCTCCACCTCCTGGGTTCAAGCAATTTTCCTGTCTCAGCCTCCCAAGTAGCTGGGATTACAGGAGCCCACCACCACGCCTAGCTAATTTTTGTATTTTTCTTTTTTTTTTTTGAGATGGAATCTTGCTCATCGCCCAGGCTGGAGTGCAGTGGCACCATCTCGGCTCACTGCAAGCTCTGCCTCCCGGGTTCACGCCATTCTCCTGTCTCAGCCTCCCGAGTAGCTGGGACTACAGGCGCCCACCACCACGCCCGGCTAATTTTTTGTATTTTTAGCAGAGATGGGGTTTCACTGTGTTAGCCAGGATGGTCTCAATCTCCTGACCTCGTGATCCGCCCGCCTCAGCCTCCCAAAGTGCTGGGATTACAGGCGTGAGCCACCGCGCCCGGCCAATTTTTGTATTTTTAGTAGATACGGGGTTTCACCATGTTGGCCAGGCTGGTGTCCAGCTCCTGACCTCAGGTGATCCACCTGTCTTAACCTCCCAAAGTGCTGGGATTACAGGCATGAGCCACTGTGCCTGGTCTTGGCTCAGAATCTGTTATTAAGGATGTTAGAGGGAAATGACCTTGGCCTAGAAATAGGGTGAGAAGAAACTAAGACAGGAGTGCCATGGTCATTCAACAGGAAAGAGTATTTCACTCTCCAGTCAGATTGCCCCCTACTGTGGAAGAGTGTTCAAGAACATAAGACAAGAGAGAAAGAATCGAGGTTTAAGGTAGTCCCACATTTCAATTTTTTGCTCATTGACAAGATAGAGATATATAATTTTTTAATATATGTATAAAAAAATTCTATTTGCAACCTCCCTCTCATTTGCATACATCAACTACATACGGCTAGAACAGCAATGATGGCATGCTGAATTGCTGGTGATTGATTACCTAGAAAGTGGGTACTGTGTGGCTCTCACCTCTCAGTTACCCCCTCCCTGCCTTTGCCTCCTCCCTGAAGCCCCTGAAGTTGGTCAGCTTCACTCAACCTGGTGGTATAATAAAATCCATTGCAGGGGTAGGATTTGGAGTGGTTGGTGAACCCACCACTGTAGAGTCTGAAGCTTACAGGTGTAAAACAAAAAGGAAGGAAGGAAGACTGGTGGAATAAATAAACCAAAGGTAAGTGGAGCCCCCTTCGCCATTCTTATCCTTTTTCATAACTGTTATGTTGTATCGTTAAAGTGTAGTGTACATTTTATCTCCTTACCTAACATCCATTGCCCCCTTCTTCTTTCCTAACAGGAACTAAATTTTGTTCAGACATCCACTCTTCACCTTCCCAGCCCCTGTTTGCCTGTAACTACAAAGCAGGTGACTAGATAACCCCATCCCCTTTGCCAAGGGTTAGTTTACACTCACTTTAGGTAATCACAGTCATTCCTCTTCCATCTCCAATGATTAGATTAGGAATAGATCATGTCACTCGATTTAGAACAGTCTTAAAAGGAAGTCTGCTGAGAGATCTCTAGGAAAGGTTTCCTCTTAAAAGGGAGAATTCAAGAAAGAAATGGCAATCAATGTTAAAAACATTAGGCTAGGCAGGCCAGGTGCAGTGGCTCACGCCTGTTACCCCAGCACTTTGGGAGGCCGAGGTGGGAGGATCATCTGAGGCCAGGAGTTCGAGGCCAGCCTGGCCAACATGGCGAAACCCCATTTCTACTGAAAATACAAAAATTAGCTGGGCACGGTGGTACATGCCTGTAATCCCAGCCACCTGGAGGCTGAGGCAGAAGAATCACTGGAACCCGGGAGGCGGAAGCTACAGCAAGTCAAGGTCACGCCACCGCACTCCAGCCTGGGTGACAGAGTGAGACTCCATCTCGAAAAAAAAAAAAAAAAATTAGGCTAGGCAAAATAGGCCAGTCACAAAAGACCACATAGGATATGACTCCACTTACATGAAACCACCAGAAGTGGCAGATGCATGAAAATGGAACATGGATTAGAGGTTGTCTAGGACTACAGTCGGGGGGAGCTTGGGGAGAAGTGGGAAATGATTGCTAATGGGTATGGGATTTATTTTTAGAGAGATGAAAATGTTCTAAAATTGATGGTGGTAGTTGTAGGACAACCCTATGAATCTACTAAAAATCAGTGAAACATAAAGTTTAAGTGGGAAAATTGTATGGTATGTGAATTATATCTCAATAAAGCTGTTTTTAAAAAAAGAGAAAGAGATGGTCGCACTTTTCTCCTATTGGATCATCTATGTGTACGTAATGCCTGAAACTGCAATAGTCATTCTTCATCCATGAAGGGAGCCAGCCCTGGGGCAAAGCCAACTCACAGTCAATGTCCCAGGGAAATGATAAAGAGCCCAGGTCCTCAATGACATCACGGAACCAAATGGTTGTACTGTGTCTGGAGTTTGCCCAAACTCTGGGACATCCTATTATGTGAAATAATAAATTATCTTATTGTTTAGGCTAGAGTCAGGGTTTTCTGTTTCCTGGAGCCATAAGCACCAACTTGATAAACTGCAAGCCGTAGGCTATATTGGTGGATAGGAAACACAATGAGGACAGTGATAAAAAAAAAATATGATGGCAAGGTTTTTTTTGTGTGATTTTTGTTGTTGTTGTTGTTTTTAACAGTCTTGCTCTGTCACTCAAGCTGGAATGCAGTGGTGTGATCTCTGCTCACTACAACCTCTACCTCCCGGGTTCAAGTGATCCTCCTGCCTCAGCCTCCTGAGCAGCTGGGACTACAGGTGTGGGCCACCAAGTCCAGCTAATTTTTGTATTTCAGTAGAAACTGGTTTCACCATATTGGCCAGGCTGGTCTCGAACTCCTGATCTCGTGATCCACCTGCCTTGGCCTCCCAAAGTGCTGGGATTACAGGTGTGAGCCACCGCACTGGCCTATGGCAAGGTTTTAAGGGTGAAAATCAATGACAGAAGAAAGCAAGTTGACATCAACAGGATGCTTAACCTTTGGTTTTTCCTAAAATCATCCTCTGGTCATTTCCCTGGACCTTGGACCTGTGCTATGCTCTTTTTCTGTAGATTCATTAACACTAAAATAGAGTTAAAAGTTTAAAAAAAAAAGATATAGTGTTCTTATCACCATTAGTAACCTTAGTATGTAGCATCACCAACGAAACCTGCTTGTGGGAATAGGTGCTCCCTAGGGTCACGGACAATTGTGTACAAATTCTTTTAACACTTATCTTGGTTTATTTGCTCATTTTTTGCATACAGATATTTCTTTAGACTACTTTGTTTCCCCTAAGGAAAAAAATATGAAATGGTGTTCTTGTGGTATTTGTGCTTAAAATCCTTTCCTTATTATGACCTTTAATATCCACTGAATCTACTGCTACCAGATTGGAAACATGTAAATGAGGCCTTTCAAGAAACCAACAGGTTCCTAGGACAGAGAATACTTTTTCACATTATTGCATGAGATTTTATGAGAACCCTCTATGCTGCCCATTGTCACCCATGACCTATATGGGCCCTGCCTTTTCCTGAATGTGACTTCTCTTGTTAATGTGTCTTCTTGTCATCCTTTGCCACTTATTCCTCCTGACTCCAGCTAGGCCCTGGTCGGCACTTTCCAGCTGCCTGTTTAATATGACAGTGAGTAGGAACAAACGTAGGGCCCACATTGATTGTATCAAGTCAGGTCTCCAACATTGTTTTGCAAATTTTAGTTTTCAGGAGTAAACCAAATTCTAAGTACCCTGGAACAAGAAGAGGGAACTTCTACCTGGAATGAATTTTAAGTTTTTTACTTTGGTAATTCATTTTTTCATTTCCAGGAGCATAGAGTCCAGCAGTTTTTTGTTTTTGTTTTTTTTTTTTAGGAAACCAAATTTCAAACAAAACAGTAATTATGGTATTGTCATCCTAATACATTACCATATAATAACAACTCTGAATTTTCTTATTTTTTTAACTATGAATTGCTCTAAGAATGGGGCACTGGAGAACAACAGGTACTCACCATCATTATAAGACTTTTTTGGAATTTTGGTTCTGGCAAGGTACTAGACCTGCAAAGTCTCCCTATTTCCAATACCTAGAAATTCTGGTTAAAACATAACAAGAGGATTCATAGCGCATAACTGAACTTGCTGTAAAGGAAGCTTCATCCCATGGGGCCAGAAAATAAGTGGGACCTGAAAGCTAAAATGGAAATACATGAGCTGATGATATCATTGCCTGGCTTGAGGGTTCCAGCTCAACAATCTAGGAGCTATGTCTTAGCACAAGACATGAGAACTTGGGTCCTCCAAAGTCAGGGAGCTGGAAGCAAAACCTCTGACTACATCACTAGGGAAAAATTTTTTTAAAAATCTACTCACCAATGTGGAAGATGACAAGGAAGCAGTGTGTCCCAGCCCGAGCTCTAGGAGGAAAAAGAGTCCCCAAATAAGTGATAACACCAAATCTGTGCCTAGGGTGGGTTTTCTAATTTGAATACACATTATCTCAGTGGTACAGAAGTCTCAAAACTGGGAAAGTTAATATAAAAATTGGTCCCAGACTGATAATAGCTTTGAGTGTCTGACAGAAGCAAACACAAAGGCCTCTGGGGGAACGCTCCCATACCAGGCCAAAAAGGATTTTCCTGTTTTTTGAAAAACCTTTCTAAAGATGTCACAATTTTTAAAAATCACAAAATACATGAAAAAAATGATTTACCTTGAGTAAGTGAGGGAAAAAAAACCCAAAGGAGAATTAGAGCCCCACAAACTTAAAATAATTGAATTATAGTTTGAAATAAAGTAGTTCAAAATGATCAAAATCATTACTAAAGATAAAAATTTAAATCTTAAGAAGAATACAAGGCACAAAGAAAAACAAAATAGCAATTTTTTTTTTTTTTTTTTTTTGAGACGGAGTCTCGCTCTGTCGCCCAGGCTGGAGTGCAGCGGCCGGATCTCAGCTCACTGCAAGCTCTGCCTCCCAGGTTCACGCCATTCTCCTGCCTCAGCCTCCCGAGTAGCTGGGACTACAGGCACCCGCCACCTCGCCCGGCTAGTTTTTTGTATTTTTTTAGTAGAGACGGGGTTTTACCGTGTCAGCCAGGATGGTCTCGATCTCCTGACCTCGTGATCCGCCCGTCTCGGCCTCCCAAAGTGCTGGGATTACAGGCTTGAGCCACCGCGCCAGGCCAAAATAGCAAAATTTTAAAAGAACTCAGTATAATAACCAGAAAGTTTTAAAATGCATAGTTACTAAAATTAAAAATTCAGTGATAAGTTAAACAGGAGGTTAAACACAGCTGATGAGAAAATTGTTGAACTAGAAGACAGATGTGAGGATATTAACCAAATACAGCAAGAAGACGAAAAAGAGAGGCAAAATATAAATAAGAGTTAAGGTGCTGGAAGACAGAATGAAATCCAATAGATGTCTAATAGGAGCTCCAGAATGAGAGAGTAGAGAGATGGGAAGAGGCAGTTTTCAAAATATAACAGCAGGCCCGGTGCAGTGGCTCATGACTGTAATCCCAGCACTTTGGAAAGCTGAGGTAGACAGATCACTCAAGGTCAGGAGTTCGAGACCAGCCTGGCCAAACATGGTAAAACCCCATTACTACTAAAAAAATACAAAAATTAGCTGGGCGTGGTGGCAGGTGCCTGTGATCCCAGATACTCGGGAGGCTGAGGCAGGAGAATCCCTTGAACCAGGGAGGCAGAGGTTGCAGTGAGCTGAGATCAGGCCTCTGCACTCCAGCCTGGGTGACAGAGCAAGACTCTGTCTCAAAACAAACAAACCCAGCAGATACATCAGACTGAAAGTGCAGAACATTAAAGGCAAATCTTACAGGGAAGCAAAGGAAATCAAATGAAAACATATAAATGCATGTGACCTTACAAAAGAGAAACACAAGTGGAGGTTGCAGTTCTTGATTCTGCCACTTGCTGCTGGGCTGTGGCTGTGATTCTGACTTGCCCCTCTGTCATTCATTTCATACCTCCTCACCTCAGGCCAGCCCTCAGCTGGCTAGGCTTTTCGGGTTTTTTGTTGGTTTGTTATGTTTGTTTAATAGAGACGGGGTTTCACCATGTTGGCCACACCAGTCTCGAACTCCTGGCCTCAAGTGATCTGCTTCCTCAGCCTCCCTCAAGTGATTCCCCTGCCTTGGCCTCCCAAAGTGCTGGGATTACAGGTGTGAGCCACTGCACCTGGTCTCGAGCTAGGCTTTTTGTTTTGGTTTGTTTTTGCAGAGGGCAAGGGGGATCTGATCTTCATTCCTGGAGGATTGAGTTCTGGGCCTGCCTGGTTGGAAATGTAGTCGTCTTTCATTAACACTCGCACTGGATATGGCAATATAAAGAGGTGCCCAGGGTGTTCTTCTGGGTTTCATGCATTCACCTTCCTGCCCTCATTGTACAGCAGCAACTTTATTTCCCCTTGAAAACTGTGGTGAATTGTCCCTGATGAGAAAAAATCTTTTGCTTAGGGCCTCTGGTGACTTGCTTCCCTTCCAGCTTTAGCAGGCTTAACTGTAAGCTGAGTTGGTAGGACTGAGCCAGGTCAACAAAGAATGCAAAATCTCTGGCTTGGTGTGCAGACTACCCTAGCTAAGTTCCAGATCCTAGTCATTTCCTCGGTGTGGATGCTCCCAGCATCACGTAGTAGACCAGGTGTTTCTGTCTGCCTCCCAACTTACCTAGAAATATAAAAAGCAGAAGGGACAGGATTCCATTCCTGGAGGACGTTCCACAGTATGACCAGCTGTGTCCAATCCAAGAACATCTCAATATGAAATAACAAGAATTTAAGGGATCATGTCATATGCACTCTATTCTTCCTCCTCCCTTTGCTGCCGCTACTATAAGTTTTTCTCAACAAACCTTCCTTTACATTTCAATAGTATTTGTATGATACGGGGTGTGTATGTGTGTGTGCATATGTCTGCATGCTCACCCATGCCCCTTGCACATTGCTAGCTGTCTCAGCCTGGGTTCCTCAGTAAGTAGAGTTTGTGGGTTAGGGCTCATGTGTTGTTACTTTATGAAGACATGCAATTCCAAGGAGGAGGATGAGAAGCAAGGGGAGTGCAAATGCATGACAGCCCAAATGAGGATGTGGTACTGAGCTGACCACTGTTAAATGTGACCAATTGCTTCATTCAAAGGGGCAGTCCTCCAAAAAATCCATATAAACTGAGTCTCAGGAACCATCCCATAGAGGAGAGGTAGGTGGAAGGATTTATCCACCAGCTCTTGCCTCCCATTGGTCAAAGGTTTGCCCCACAGTGTGTTAACAACCTACACGTCCAGGAAGCACAGGTGTGGGTGCTGAGCAGGGCTTTGCAGCTGTGCCAGCAAGGGAGCCCAGGGAGAAGGAGGCAAGAGGCTTGGGTTCCATCTGACAGTGCCTCTCTAAAGTCAGCCAGAGCACATGCAAAGCTGGTCACCACAGTGACAACCAGACAAGAGGTAAGTGGGGTCATTAGTCACGAATGAATACTTGTGTTGGACACACTGACTAAAAACCCTGTTGTGTGCCTGTATTGACCAGCTGCTAGTCTAAGCTTCAAATTCAGCAGGACTATTAATCCCTTAGTGCTAGAATTCCTTTATTGGGTATTAAATTTTCTATACAATGGGGACATGGAACAAAAATTGTGGACAGAGGTCACTGAGTATTTGTGAGATGATCCATCTTCAATTCTACTACTTAGTTCCCTGACTCATGTACTCTGGCTAATGAAAGAACTGCATCATATATTGAGCTGGTACAAAGAATATTCTTAATCTTACAGGTAGCACTTTATATTGAAAGCTTTTATTTAACTGAGGCCATCAGTGAAGTATAATAGGTCATTCCACCATTCTATAAGGCCAGCTGCTTCTGGGTGTTGGGTATCACATAAGACCAGTGATTCTCATTTGCTATAACCTGTTATTTAACATGGGATCCTTGGTTAGAAGCAATATTGTTCAAGAAACTACAATCATTTATAAGGCCTCCAGTAAGTCCCCAGACAGGGGCTCTGGCAAAGCATGACCAAAGCCAAGTCTCTGAATCCTTCATGGGTCTTACTGTATGCTGATCTGTCCGTAGACACTGGAAGCATGATTAGATCTAAAGGTCAAAATCAGATCGTACCAGATCAGCAGAGAAGCCTTTTCATGCTCTGAGCTCACTGAAACCTGGTAGCTTTTCATTCACCTCTCAAGTGGGTACTGGAGCACACACAGATCTTATACTTGTTGCCTCGAAAACATGTGCCTTCTTTTGGTAGAAGGTGCAGTGCACAGCACCCTTCCCTTATTCTGACGCGTTGATGCAGTGGACTAGCCAATGTGATGTCTTTTGGGTTGGCATGGTAGTAAAAGTCCCTTGTCCTTAGGGCCACATTGTTCCAGTGACCATAGATCATGATATTTTCAATATTGAATATATCACTGTTTATTCCTTCACTGTTTTGTTTTTGTTTTGGGATTGGAGTCTTGCTCTGCTGCCCAGGCTGGAGTACAGTGGCTCTGGCACGATCTCAGCTCGCTGCAACCTCCACCTCCCAGGTTCAAGCAATTCTCCTGCCTCAGCCTCCCCAGTAGCTAGGATTACAGGGGCATGCCACCACGTCCGGCTAATTTTTGTCTTTTTTTTAGTAGAGACAGCGTTTCACCATATTGGCCAGGCTGGTCTCGAACTCCTGACCTCAAGTGATCTGCCCGCCTCAGCCTCCCAAAGTGCTGGGATTACAGGAGCAAGTTCATTGTGCCCAGCCTATTCCTTTACTGTTGAATGATTAGCCATTAAGATTTTAACTTAAAAATTTTAAATAATTGATGTCATTTATTTTAACCTTAGGGTTAGTTTTTAAAACTAGAATTAATGAATCAGAGGAAATATATTTGAGGTTCCAGATATATTTTTCCAAATTTTTTAATGAAAAGCTTATAACCAATTTATGTTCCCATTATCTTCATAGGATAGTGCCTCTCATAGCACCCTTGCCATCAATAAGTATTGTTTTCCCCAATGTCTACTTATTTAATAGCTGGGAAAACAGTATTTCATTTTTTCAGTTTAAATTTCTTTGATTATGAGTAAAGCTATTTTTTCATCTATCCAGCCATTTTTATTTCCTCTTCCACAGAAATTTACGTGCCTTTTACTTGTATTTTTATTCTATTTTCCAAACTTGCTTTTTATGTTTATTTTTATTTTTAAAATTCTATAAACTTACCTAAATGACCAAAGGATCAATCAGTTTGGAAGGATGATCTACTAACTGGATTCTGTTGATGTTTTAATATTTTCTTGTCAGTTTGGTACATGCTCTTTATGTAGTAAGGATGGTAATCCTTTTACTTATTTGTTGCAAATATTAAGCACTTGGTTTACAATATGTTTTGAAATAAAAATAAAGAAAAAAACATTTTGAATTTTCTATTGTTAAATCTCAGGCATATTCTTGGAGAGTCATCTATCTAGTGATTGAAATTTACTTATATTTCTTTGGAGTTTTCTATGGTTTCATTTTTTAAATTAATCTCTTTTTTTTTTTTTGAGACAAAGTTTCACTCTTGTTGTCCAGGCTAGAGCACAATGGCACAATCTCGGCTCACTGCAACCTCTGCCTCCCGGGTTCAAGCAATTCTTCTGCCTCAGCCTCCTGAGTAGCTGGGATTACAGGCGACTGCCACCATGCCCAGATAATTTTTGTATATTTAGTAGAGATGGGGTTTCACCATGTTGAGCAGGCTGGTCTTGAACTTCTGACTTCAAGTAATCTGCCCACCTCGGCCTCCCAAAGTGCTGGGATTACAGGCGTAAGCCACCACACCTGGCCCTAAATTAATCTCTTAAAATTCACATATAATTATTGTTCTGTATCAAAATGCACCCAAATCTGTCCAATATTAAGGTCTTCACTGAAGTCATTCCATTCACTTATCACCTAACTCTTTCTCATCTTCCTCCTCTCAGCTGACAGGTGGCTTCACCAAAGAGACCTTCCCTGAGCCATCTGTCTAAATTCCTTCTGTTGTACTCTTTAATAGATTCCTTATCCTGTATGGCATTCATAATAATCTGTAATTATATATTTAGTTCTTTAATTGTTTAATGCCCCCCATCTACTGTATTCTAAATTCTATGAGAGCAGAGACAGTATTATTCTTTCTTATAGAATATCCATATCTTTATTAATACAGTGTTTGGCATAAAATAAATAAAGGTTGAATGATTGAATGAACCATGAACTTCCTCTACTTTCTGCCCTCCCACAGACAAAATTACATTTGTCTTTGTTCAAACTTAATAGTACAACCACTTTCCTCCACTGCAGACTCAGGGAGCTTGTGTTCACTCCTCCCATCCATGGCTGATCCATCCACCCGTGCTCGGGATGGCAACCCCATCTTCCTGTCCCTGAGAAATCTGCCTCATCAGTCCTTTCCTCCCTCTGGTATTTTCTCCCTCCATCTCCACTGTCTTTTCCTCTTAGCATATAAACCTACTCAAAATCTGCCCACTCTCACATAGAATTATACCTAAATTACCCCCTTTCTTCTCCTTGCATTTCCACTACAATTTTTAAAATAAATCTTATTGGTGTAACATTTACATACAATGAAATGCACCCATTTTTAGTGTGCAGATTGATGACTTTTGATAAAGGCACATGTTCTTATACTGGCCACAGTGAAGATATAGAACATTTCCATTGCCAGCCAAGTGTTCTCTTACCCTTTTCCAGTCAATTCCCACATTCCCTCAGTCCACCCCAGCACCAGTAATCACTAATCTACTTTCTACCACTGTTTGTTAATTTGTATCTTTTAGAGTTTTACATAATTGGAATTGTACAGTATGCAGCCTTTTGTTTCTGGCTTTTCTCTCAACAGTTAAAAAAAAAACAAAAAACAAAAAACGATTTATCCATTGTGTGCATTAGTAGTTTGCTCTTATTGATGAATAGTAGCCCATTGCATGAGTTTACTGCAATTTTTTTCATTCATTCACCTGTTGACAGACATTTAGGTGTTTCTGGCTTTTTGCCATTATGAACAAAGGTGCATTCAACATTTGTATACAAGTCTTTGTGTGATATATGTTTATGTTTTTATTTCTTTTGTGTAAATACATAGGAAAGTGGGCCGGGCGCAGTGGCTCAAGCCTGTAATCCCAGCACTTTGGGAGGCCGAGACGGGCGGATCACGAGGTCAGGAGATCGAGACCATCCTGGCTGACACGGTGAAACCCTGTCTCTACTAAAAAATACAAAAAACTAGCCGGGCGAGGTGGCGGGCGCCTGTAGTCCCCGCTACTCGGGAGGCTGAGGCAGGAGAATGGCGTAAACCCGGGAGGCGGAGCTTGCAGTGAGCCGAGATCTGGCCACTGCACTCCAGCCTGGGCGGCAGAGCGAGACTCCGTCTCAAAAAAAAAAAAAAAAAAAAAATACATAGGAAAGTGATGGCTGGGTTTTATGGTGTGTTTAACTTCTTAAGAAACTGTCAAACTAGTTTCCAAACTGGTTGCACTCCTTTACATTCCTAGAGAGTTCCAATGGCTCCACATCCTCGCCAGCACTTGGTATGTTAGTTTTAAAACTGAAGACATCCTAATATATCTAATCGTCTGTAGAAGATACTGATGAAGCATCTGTTGAAATGTTTTGCCCATTTAAAAAATTATGTGATCTTTCTTCTTACTGAATTTTTAAAGTTCTTTATGTATTTTAGATACAAATCCTTTTCAGATATATTTTGCAAATATTTATTCCAGTCTATGTTGTGCTTTATTTTTATAATAGTGCTTTTTGAAAAGCAAAAGCTTTACATTTTGGTGAAGTACAATTTATTGTTTTTTTCTTTTATAGTTCATATTTATAGGGCCCATTTAAGAGTTTTTTGCTTAATGCAGGATCATTCCAACTTCTCTGATGTTTTCTTGCAGTAGTTTTATAATTTTTATGTTTATTTTTTGGTTAGGTCTATTACCTATTTTAAATTAATATTTGTGAACTGTGTGAGGTAGGGGTTGAGGTTCTTTTTCCCATATGCCTCTCTTCAGTTGTTCCAATACTATTTCTTTTCTTTTCGTTCTTTTTTTTTTTTTTTTTTTTTTTGATTGGGTTTTTTTTTTTTTGCCCAGGCTAGAGTGCAATGACGCGATCTTGGCTTACCACAATCTCTGCCTCCAGGATTCAAACAATTCTCCTGCCTCAGCCTCTCGAGTAACTGGGATTACAGGCACGCGCCACCATGCCCAGCTAATTTTGTATTTTTAGTAGAGATTGGGTTTCACTACGTTGGCCAGGCTGGTCAACTCCTAACCCCAGGAGATCTACCGCCTAGGCCTCTCAAAGTGCTGGGATTACAGGCGCGAGCCACAGTGCCCGGTCCACCATTATTTCTTAAAATGCCATCCTTTCTTCCACTGATTTACCTTGGCAAGTCATTGAACCATATATGTATGGACTGTTTCTGGATTCTTTACTCTGTTCTATTGGTCTATATGTACATCTTTATGCCAAAACCATGCTATTGTGATTAATAAGGCTCTTTAGTAAGTTTTGAAATTGGCTAGCTTAAGTCCTCCAATTTTGTTCTCTTTTCTCAAAATATTTTGGCTATTCTAAGTCCTTTGAATTTCTACACAGAGTTTAGAGTCATCTTGTCAATTTGTTTTTTGACTGTGCTTGTGATCCAGATTATGTTGAATTTATAGACCAATTAAAGAAGACTTAATCATTTTACAATATTGAGTCTTTCAATTCATAAATATGGTATTTATCTCCATTTATTTGGGTATTATTTCATTTATCTCAGTAATGTTTTTTAAGTTTAAGTGTACATGTCTTGCACCGTATTTTGTTAAATATATCCCAGTGTTTTCCACTGTTTAGTACTGTTATACATGGTATGGTTTAAATTTCCATTTCCAATTGTTGATTACTAGAATATAGATAAACTTTTTTTTTTTTTTTTTTGAGATGAGTTTCACTTTTGTCACCCAGGCTGGAGTACAATGGCGCAATCTTGGCTCACTGCAACCTACACCTCCTGGGTTCAAGTGATTCTCTTGCCTCAGCTTCCCGAGTAGCTGAAGTTACAGGCGCCCACCACTACACCTGACTAAGTTTTTGTAAATTTAGTAGCGACGGGGTTTCACCATGTTGGCCAGGCTGGTCTCAAACTCCTGACCTCAGGTGATCCACCCACCTTGGCCTCCTAGAGTGCTGGGATTACAGGCGTGAGCCACCGCGACCGGCCTAGATTACCGTTTTTTTCTTGAGACGGACTATGTCGCTCTTGTTGCTCAGGCTGGAGTGCAATGGCCCGATCTCGGCTCACAACCTCCACCTCCCAGGTTCAAATGATTCTCCTGCCTCAGCCTCCTGAGTAGCTGGGATTACAGGCATGCGTCAACATACCCGGCTAATTTTGTATTTTTAGTAGAGACAGGATTTCTCCATGTTGGTGAGGCTTGTCTCGAACTCCTGACCTCAGGTGATCCACCCACCTACGCCTCTCAAAGTGCTGGGATTATAGGCACGAGCCACCGTGCCCGACCTAGATAGACCTTTTTTTTCATCCATTTTGGATACTGCGACTTTACTAAATACATGTCTTTGGTATAGTACGTTTTGTAGTTGTTAGGATTTTCCATGTATGCAATCGTGTCATCTGCAAATAAGGGCAGTTTTACTTTTCGCTTTTCAATCTCGATATTTTTCATCTCTTTTATTTCTTTATATTATCAATTAGTATTTAAGGGGACTATTAAATATAATTGGTGAGAGTAGATAATCTTGTCTAGTTCCTGATTTGGGGAGAAAAGCATTCCAAATCTCACCGTTAAGAGTTATCTTAGCTGTAAATTTTTCATAGGTGCTCTTCATCAGGTTAAGGAAGTTCCTTGCATTTCTAGTTTTCTGGGAGTTTTTATCATGAATGGTTGCTGTATTTTTTCTGCATCTATCTGTCTGCTCCTATGCTAGATTTAGGACTGGGATGAGAGTCCCAGTATAAATAGCACTGAATCCACTGGCAGCGGCTATGTGACACAGGAAAATGGAACAGACAAGCTTGGGGTTACAAACTCAGACAGTCATTGACACTCTTTCTCCCAAACCTCCCTGAAGCTATTTCAAATTTTCCAGTTAGAGGAGGCTTAATTATTCCCGTCACAAATACTCCTGAAGCACAAAGGACTGATAATATAATGAATGTTAATTCGGTCAGATTGTTTTCCTAACATCAAACTGACAAGCACTGAGGAACTCGGAAGAGGCGTGAGAGGTAACGTTGAAACCCAGTAAGCCCTGGGAGGGGCAGGTTAAGATAAGCCGCCAGAGCGGGAAGCAATCCAAGAAGAGGAGAGAGATGTCAAAGAACGGAAGTGAGAGGAGGAAGTAAGAGGAGGCCATAGATAGGTTTTACATTCTCATTGAGAGCCCTGGTGATAACCATTATGCCATTGAAATCCTATTCTCCTACATTAATTCTTTCTTCAACAAGGAAGGTTACAAACAAGTATTTTAAAACACAATTATGCTCTGAGCTGTTTTTGGCAAGTGTGCCCAAGGACTATTTTGGAAGACTGAATCCTCGTTCAGTTCACAGCTATCTCTCTAGTCCAGATCACTCCAATCAGGCTCTCCAGCATATTATCTTCCAGACCAGCATTCCTCACTGTGTGCTTTATAGAGCACTATTTCAGAGGAGAGTTAATAGATATATATACACACTCAAAAAAAAAAAAAAACCCAAAAAAGAACAATAATTCCATGAGTGTTGCTAAACATGTATGTTTATATTAGAATTCAATAAGACTGTGGATCTACAAATGAGCATAGTGAATTTTCAAAAGGATGTTATAGTATACAGCATTGTATGTGGTATTTAAGTTGGAAATAAAACTTAGACTTCTGAACTTTGAGTCTAATGGATTCAAGAGGTCTGGTAGAAATACTACTTGACTTCAAGACAGAAAGTCCACTTTCAATTTCCAGCTCTTCTGTTTAGAGTCTATCTAGGGATGGTTATTTACAATTTCTTTCTTTCTTCATCAATATAAAGATAATTATTTGACTTACCTCATAGGGTTAATCATAAAGATTAGTATACGTAAAATCACCCAGTCAATATCTGATGCTGAATAAATGTAAGTTCTCCTTTTAATTCCAAACCACAATCTCTTAAAGAAAAGGCAGATTTTAAAAATTCATCGTGAATTGTATAACACAATTACCATGAATTATCAGTGAATTAACTGCAATCTAATTAATATTTACAATATTACCTATAGAAACTGACCTGATTTAAGGTCAGTTAACAAGTAAAAGGAATATGAGTTAACATTAAACATAAGATATTTAATCTATATATAACACATGAACTGCCATTCACATTATGAACATTCTAGGGAAGTCTAGTGCCTGCATGAGAAACAGAATGATCCAAGCCTTTAGGGGAACACTGTAGTTTGTGACTTTAGAATAGAAATAAAACTTATTGACCCATTGGTAGGAGAATATCAGTGCAATTGTAGCGAAACAAAGCAAATATTGAAAGAAAAGGGGCACTCTGAAGCAGCATAGCAAAAGAAAAGGCACAATTGAAGTCCTTGCCTCATACATTGGACATTCGACCTCGGACATCTTGTAGGGCTTTAGTTGCTTTAAATGTGAAATGGAAATAACACTTCCCCCGCCTGGGGGCAGAGGCTGGATCAGATTCTCTTTTTCCCTTCTCAGTTCTGCATTTCCTTTGCACAGCTTTAACTTTTGATCTTGGCCTCATTGTCCAAAACTATTCAATGTCCAAAACTATTCAAAGTCCAAAATTGCAAAACGGTATGGGCAAATACAAAATCCTACTACTAATTGTGTATGTAACTGCTGAGATTAAGTTTTGTGACTTAAAATTCTCTGACGTGAATCCTAAAGCTCTCAATTTGTTCATTATGCCCACATAGTCTCTTCTCTTAGAACTGAAGAGGAAAGCTTTCATCCTTGCAGCTTTAAACCAAGGCATTTGAGTCTTAGTCGGTAGCTTTGGTAGTGCGGCCAGCCTGAAGAGTACACCACTAGGTGGCGCTGAAGATACGGCTGTAGAAGGAGAATTGTCCATAAACACCACAAGCGTTTTTCCCCCTGGGTTCCTCTATTAGCCAGTGCCAGCCTACTGTTTGCTTTATTGTCAGGGATATTGGGGATGTCTTGGCTTGAGTCTGATGCAAACAGTCCCTCTGCAGTGCTCAGCAGTTTGTAAAGGAGGTCTGGGGCCTGGCAATAGTGTCTCCAAGGCCTTATGAAAAGATCATGAATGACCCTTTCTTTCTGTCTCCTGCCTCCACCTTCCGTCAGTCCCCAAGTCTGGCGGCCTATCCTGTGTTTCTTCAACCATTCATTCAAACATCTACTGCACGCTTTTTTTTTTTTTTGAGACAGAGTTTCGCTCTTGTCACCCAGGCTGGAGTGCAATGGCGTGATCTCGGTGCAACCTCCACCTCCCAGGCTCACTACCTCAGCCTCCCGAGTAGCTGGGATTACAGGCACGTGCCACCATGCTCAGCTAATTTTGGATTTTTAGTAGAGACAGGGTTTCACCATGTTGGCCAGGCTGGTCTCGAACTCCTGACCTCAGGTGATCTGCCCACCTCGGCCTCCCAAAGTGTGAGGATTACAGGCGTGAGCCACCACTCCCGGCCTATTGCATGCTCTTATGGATCAGGCATACAGCTAAGAGTACTGTGGTTTGAGAGACACATAACTCTAGCATTTCTTTCTTGATCTGCCATTAGTACCGAACCCAGGTACCGTGCATTAGGGTGACTGCTCAGGCTCTGCACTTAGGGGATCAGGCTGCTGGCAGATAAGCTGTATTTCAAGGAGGGGATAGAGTGGATATATTGTGGTTCTTATATTTACAACCAGCCCAGAATTCCTCCCTTCTCCAAAACACAACATCTGCATGAGGGCCTATAGCCTCCGTCCATCCTCCCATATCCATCTTCCATTCTTCACCATTTTTTCTCTTTCACATAGCTCTTGATACTTATTTTAATTGAACTCTAAGGCAATGTAGTATTTGGTCATTTTTTTTTTAAAGTAAAAAGTCTGTTGGGAATACACTTATAAACTGGAATATTACTCAGCAATGAAAAAAAGTGAGCTATTAAGCTATCAATTAAAAGACATGGAAGTGACTGGGTGTGGTGGCTCATGCCTGTAATCCCAGCACTTTGGGAGGCTGAGACGTGCAGATCACTTGAGGCCAGGAGTTCGAGACCAGCCCGGCCAACATGGTGAAACCTCCATTTCTACTAAAAATACAAAAATTAGCCAGGTATGGTGGTGTGCACCTGTAATCCCAGCTACTCAGGAGGCTGAGGCAGGAGAATCGCTTGAACCCAGGAAGCAGAGGTTGCAGCCTGGGTGACAGAGTGAGACTCCATCTCAAAAAAAAAAAAAAAAAAAAAGACAAGACATGGAGGAAACTTAAATGCATATTGCCAAGTAAAGGAAGCCAATCTGAAAAGGCTACATACTGTGTGATTCCAACTATATGATGTTCTGGGAAAGACAAGGCTATGAAGACAGTGAAACGATCAGAGGTTGCCAGAGGTTCAGGGGGAGGGAGGAGGAGATAAATAGGCGGAACACAGGAGATTTGTGGGGCAGTGAAACTATTCTGTGTAATACCATAATGGTGGATACGTGTCACACATTTGCCAAAACCCACAGAATGGACAACACAAAGAATAAACCCTAATATAGACTATGGTCGTCAGTTAATAATGATACAGCAATATTGGCTCTTCAATTGTAACAAATAGTTGCAAGGAGTTAATAACAGGGGAAACAGAGGATGAGGGTAGAGAGTATATGGGGACTCTACTTTCTGCTTAATTTTTCTGTAAACCAGAAAAGTCTATTAATTTTTAGAAATGCCTGAGAGGGGCCGGGCGTAGTGGCTCATGCCTGTAATCCCAACACTTTGGGAGGCTGAGGCGGGTGGATCACCTGAAGTCAGGAGTTCAAGACCAGCCTGATCAACATGGTGAAACCCGTCTCTACTAAAAATACAAAAAATTACCTGGGCGTGGTGGTGGGTGCCTGTAATCCCAGCTACTTGGGAGGCTGAGGCAGGAGAATCGCTTGAACCTGGAGGTGGAGGTTACAGTGAGCTGAGATGGCACCATTGCACTCCAGCCCAGGTGACAGTGCGAGACTCTTTCTCAAAAAAAAAGAAAAGAAATAAAAGAAAAGTCTGAGAGGAAAGGCCTCATTTTACATGGTGCTTTACAGTTTTCACATTACTCCATTTGATTCTCACATGAACACCACAAGATGGAAAAGACTAGAACTGCCCTAAGTTCACAGATTCATCATTGAGGTCAAAGAAATCAAGCGACTTCTGGAGGCCTCACAGCTAATAAGCAGCAAGGCAACGACTTGAACCCAGGTCTTCTGGTTCCAGGTCCAGAGCTCTTTTCTCTACATTCTAAACACTTGCAAGCAGGGGAAATGTTGTCAGTCCCCTACATTCTCCAGTGACTATTCTGTGTCTCTCCTAGGGTTTTAGGTGAGCTCAGTTTGATAGAGGTGTACAACATAAAGTATAACTCAAGACTTCACACTAAGGCTGACATGATTTAATGCAAGGATCTCATGCAGAAAACAGCATCTTCAATGTACTTTCTTCTCCCAACACTACCACACATTCTTTCCTCCAGCATCTTTTGGTATTTTAGCTTCCTCTACACTTTTAGAATACTCTATTACAGCAAGAATGAAAGCACAGAGACCAGCTAGAAGAGGCTGGGGACACTTTTATATAGCCTCATACTGAGAATGTGGGATTGTTCTCTTAAGAGAACCACAGTGGCTTTCGATGGGATGTGGGCCTTCTAGAAGGCATCATCCCAGGGCAAACCATTGTTAGCTCTGAGACTGCACAGAACCAGTTTTCAACAGTGACACCTCGTGATATTGAGAATCAATAGCAGTAGAAGCCTGGAGCCCCTAATTTTCTCTTTTGGGGGGTTATGGAGACCATCCTGACTCCTCTGGAGGCTGCATAAACCTCCAGAATTCCTCAACATGGTGGCCGAGGGGAATGAAAGTTCCCAAGACAGGCACCTGCTTTCAGCAAATCAGCCATTTGGCCCCTTGTGCAATTGAATAGAAAAATAAAAAAAGATTGTGATCATGTTTGCACCTTGAGGTTGGGGAGCAGTTCACAAAAACTACAGCAGGGAATGTGTAATCTGGAAAGACACGTTTTGGAAAGGACTGAAGTAGATTGGGAATGTCCATATAATGACCAGGGCAAAGTGGATGCAATGGAAGCGTCGTCTGACTGTGATTCTGATGTGATGGCTGTCTCTACTGCAGTATGTTCTCGCCAGCCTCAGGAAGGTAGATGAAACTTAAGTAAGTAGAGATGTGGTCTGAAAGGGGAAGATCAATCTAGAAAGTGAAGAAATTAGTGGTGAAATGTCTGGCGAAAGTGGAGCTTTTCCTATGAGAAATAGACTGTGGTTTAGAAAGTCATGGCAAAGGTAACTTTTAATTAATTAATTTATTTATTTATTTATTTATGTATTTATTTATTTATGAGATGGAGTCTTGTTCTGTTGCCCAGGCTGGAGTTCAGTGGCATGATCTCAGCTCACTGCAATCTCTGCCTCGCAGGTTCAAGTGATTCTCCTGCCTCAGGATCCTGAGTAGCTGGGATTACAGGCACCTGGCTAATTTTTGTATTTTTAGTCGAGACCAGGTTTCACCATGTTGGCCAGGCTGGTCTCAAACTCCTGACCTCAAGTGATCCACCTGCCTCAGCTTCCCAAAGTGCTAGGATTACAGGTGTGAGCCACTGCACCTGGCCTACCAAAGGTAACTTATTTTCACATTTGTTACCCGCAGTTTTGAGGAACAGTGGGGAACAGGAGAGATGCAGCCTCTGTTTCCATGGAGTCTACTACATTCTGAGGGGGAAGGCAGACGTTCTAATGGGGAGCACAGCTCAGATGAAAACGACAGCCCAGATGAGCTGCTATTTCTTTCACCTTGCCCAGCCCACCAGACTTCTACCATTGCTATTGCTGAGATAGAGCCCTGCACCCTTGTTACGCATTGAGTTGTGTTCCCCACAAAGACACATTGAAGTCCTAACCCCCCAGTGCCTTGTTTATTTGGAAATAGGGTCTCTGCAGCTACAATTATTTAAGATGAGGTCATATGGGGAGCAAGGTGAGCTCTTAATCTGATCTGACTGGTGTCTTTTTAAGAGGTGGGGAGAAAGACACATGGGCAAGAGAATAATACCATGTGGAGACACAGACGCACAAGGGGAGGATGCCTGGTGACCATAGAGGCGGAAATGGGACGACGCATCAATCAGCCGAGGGATGCCAAGCACTGCCAGCAAACACCAGACGCTTGATGGGCCCAAGGATTCTCCTGTGCAGGTTTCAGAGGGAGCCTGGCCTTGCAGACACCTTGATTCCTGACTTCCGGCCTCCAGAATGGTGAGAAAATGAACTTCTGTTGTTTTAAGTCCCTGGGGTTTGCTACTTTGTTATGATGGCCCTGGAAAACTAGCAGAGCCCTCATCTCTTGCCCTAAGTGAACTTACCCATCTCCGTAATTTAAAAACCATCTGTTTGCTGATGACTCCCAAGTAAGACAGTAAAGCTTCATTAGATGAACAGTGACCCTACTTCTTCCATATTTCCATTTCTACAAACCAGACTTTATTGGAGAAGATACTGTTGGAGAGGAGGGGAGATGAGAGGAGCTGTGGCCACACATCGGAGAGAAAAACAAGTTAACTCCTGGCTTTTGAGCTTCCAAAGACGGGGGTCCACAGCTCTAAGGGTTTTTGAAGGATGATTTTTAATTGTTTACGCTTTGGCCTCACATGCTGACTTTACAAATTAATCCTGAGGTTAGATGAGATTCTATTGGATCTCTAGCCAACACCCCATCTTCCACTCCAGCTTCTATAACTGGCTGCTGAACACATCTAGCTGAGTGTCTCACACACATCTCAAACCAGCATGTTCAAAGCTAAGTTCTAGATTTGCCTCCCTAACCAGTTTATCTCCTATTTCCATCACCACCATGCTAGTCCAAGGGATTACACTTCCCTCCTCCTGGAAGTTTTTGGAAATAGCCCAATTGCAATCCCCACCTTCACATTTGCCTCCAACAGTCTATTCTCCACTTAAGAGAGTTGCCTCATAGCTACCCTGCTTAAAATCTTTAAAAAATCTTCCCAATGCCCTTACAATAGTCTCCTAAATCCTTCCCATAGCCACAAGCCCCTGTGTAATCCATCTAACCCCTGCCTACTCTCCAACTTTGCCATGGGTTACTCTCCCTGTCACTTACTGCATTCCAATCATCCTGGCTTCTTTCCTTCTTTTCAAACATGCCAAACTCTCTCCCACCCAATTCCCTGTCCCAGGAGAGGGAACAGCTCACGTGAAGGCATTTCCATGGCTGGCTCCTTCTCTGCCTTGGGTCTTAACTTAAAACTCATCTCCACGGAGAGAGCTTTCCTAACTCCTTAGTCTATAGTAGGGGCTCCTGCATTTGTCTCTCATGGCACTCTGTTCTTTCCTTTAAGTACTTACTATAATTTGCAATATATATTTATGTATTAGTATCAGCCACTCCCCCCATCCCCCCATGCTCCATCCTGCCCAGACTATAAGCTCTTTGGGGACAGGTCTGTCTTGTTCATCAGTACATATTTGGTGTTGGGCACATATTAAGTGCTCAAGAAAGCTGAAGGAATGAATGAATTATACAGTTAAAATTTCACTGTGGTAAGTCCTGGAAAGGACAAATAAGGGTTATTTGCTCTGATAACAAACTTTAACACAACTCGACCGAGGCTGGGATTATTGGAGGGCTGGTCTGGGGAAGTGATGCTTAAGTTGAGACCCAACGGACTGGTATCACATAGAAGGCCTTCGTGACTCAGGGGAGTAGTATGTGCAAAGGCCCTGAGGTGGAAAGGAGCACAGTATGTTCTAGGATCTGAAAGGTAGAACTCAAAGCAAGAAGGAGAAATATTCTAGAAGAGGCAGGTGAGGCAGGCTGGAGGCTGACCAGGTAAGACCTTCAGGAGATGTGGAAGAGTTTGGAGTAATGAGAAGCCATTTTAAGTACAGGAATGATTCCATCAAATTTGTGTAAGATCAGTCTGGCTGCTGGATGGAGGCTTTCTAAGATGGGGTTGAAGAGGGATGGGGCGAGAGTCAGGACAGCTGTAGAATGACCAGGAGTCCACAGGAGGCAATGTGAGAAACTGTGGCTTGAACTAGGCTGAGGGAAGCAGAGCTGAACAGACAATTTCCAAACATACTTAGAAAGATATGCAAAGAAGACTAGGTCCTTGTCTTCAAGACTTACTTTTTCTGAGCATGGAAAGACACAGAGGAATTGTAGGCCGGGCGCGGTGGCTCACAACTGTAATCCCAGCACTTTGGGAGGCCGAGGCAAGTGGATCATGAGGTCAGGAATTTGAGATCAGCTTGGCCAACATGGTGAAACCCCGTCCCTACTAAAAATACAAAAAAAAAAAACAAAAACAAAAAAAACCAAGCCAGGTATGGTGGTGCACACCTGTAGTCCCAGCTACTCAGGAGGGTGAGGCAGGAGAATCCCTTGAATCTGGGAGGTGGAGGTTGCAGTGAGCCAAGATTGTATCACTACACTCCAGCCTGGGCGATAGAGCAAGACTCAATCTCAAGAAAAAACAAAAAAACAAAAAAACAAAAAACAGAGGAATGGTAAAGGGAAGAAACAAAGAGGAAAAGAGGAAGAGGAAAGGATTAGGGCCTGGTATAATAAATCCTGAAAGTATTAAAAAGGGAATTCTGGGAAGAGATAGTCTAAGAATTGTGTCCTACCAAATGCTGATGCTCTGATTCTCTTACAAAATCCCCTATGTAACACAGGAGCCCAAAACATATTGGTTTACCACTGGAAATAATCATATTTTGCATAATAGTTTTGGCCTTCAGCCCATCTTCATGCAGTTTCAGATCTGATTTTTTTTTTTTTTTTTTTTGCTACTCGACAGATTGCATTCTTGGTTGCCTTTTAATTGTTGAATTGCTGTTCTTTATCTGCAGTCTCTGACTAGTAACCTTATTATAGCAAGTGCCCAAGACTTAAAAGTAAACAGGGAACAATAAAAATCTACAATAATGAAAATGCTTAAATTAAATAAAAATCTCCTAACATGTAGCTGAGCATACTGAAATGGATTGTATGAGTCACCAACTGTATGAATGATTTATTTTAGAAGTTATATCAGCTGGAAAGAAAATAATAAATATATCAATCTCATCATTCAATACCCAGGCCAGCCCAAATACACTCATCACAGAGCCTCTGAATGAAATAGTCTCATGCAGAGATTATTAATCTATAAATAATACCCTAATGGTCTGTTAGTGTTTAAGACTACTGTTTTAAAATATTTATTAGTGGCTTTAAGAGCTGTTTCATATTTCTTTCCACTGTCCTATATATGTTTGCAAGTCTGTGTGAGTGTATGTGTGTGTGTATGTGTGTGGGTTTATGTTGTAGCCCACTAAAATAGCCATGCTGTGATAGCCAGATGAAGAATCTGCTCCTGTTTGCAATACTATTTTAAAGACAAGAAAGAAAAGAAAAAAATCTCATAAAATATTAAAGAAAATCCTAATTTTGTTACTTGAGAATACAGAATGGCTTTATGAATAAATAGAGAGATATCTTCTAAAGTCTATTCCTCTTTTATCACAACAGCAAACAGGTATAGCATGGTACTAAGAAAAAGCTGTTTTTCCATCTGTAGTCAATACTTCTGACACCAAATGTGTAGGTTTCCCATACCAAGCAATTCTGATACTGCCTACCTGGAGTTGGTGCAGATCCCCCACATTGAGGGATCAGGCCACGAGACTGCCCTCCACTCAGACGCCAATCACAGGTGGGTCCCCAGGTTACCCACACTTCTGTCCGACTTGGCTACACATCAGGGGTTCTCACAACTCCCCTCAGGTTTGACAATTTGCTAAAACCGCTCACAGAACTCAGGGAAACACTGATGTTTGCTGGTTTACCATATAATAAAGGAGACAGGAGCAGCAAGATGAAGAGGTGTATAGGGTGAGGTGGAGAAGGGTCCTGCGTGCAGGGGCTGCTGTCCCGTTACGGTTTGGGTACACCGCCCTCCCAGCATGTGGATGTATTCACCAACCCAGAAGCTCTCCGAACCCCATATGTCAGGGATTTTTATGCAGGTTTCATCACATAGGCATAACCAATTATTAACTCCATCTCCAGGCCCTCTTCCCCTCCTGGAGGATAGGGGGTAGGGCTGAAAGTTCCAAGCGTCTAACCACAGCAGTATCATACATTTCTGGTGAGCAGCCCCCACCCAGGGGCCCACCAACAGTCATCTCATTTGACAAAAGACACTACTGTCACCTAGAACATTTCAAGGAATTTAGGATCTCTGTGTCAGGAACCGGGGTTAAAGACCAAATATTAGAAGAAAAGATGCTCCTTACGAGAATAAAAGATATCAAAGAAGATCAGTTAATTAAACATTTTACCAAAGGAAATTATAAAAGTTCCAGGAACTCTGTGGCAGCAACTGGGGATGAAGGCCAAATATATCTTCTTCTATCCCAATATCACACATGGTGAGAGATTTGATCAGCACTTCACGAAAAAGGAAACCCAAATGTTCAATAATCATATGAAAAGTTACCCCACTGTCTTCGTAATTAGAGGAACACATATTGAAATAGAAATGAGATATCATAACAGAATGGCTACAATTAAAAAGACTGATGACACCAAGCATTGATGAGGGTGTGGAGCAATGGGAACACTCCTACATTCCTGGCGGGAGTATAATTGATACAACCACAATCGAAAACTGCGTGACAATCTCCATAAGAGATGAACATGTACATACTCAGTTATTCTACTTATAAGAATACAGTTATATTAATTTTTGATCACTGCCATAACAGATGACCACAAACTTAGTGGCTTAAAAGAATACCAGTTTATTATCCTACAGTTCTGCAGCTCAGAAGTGGGAAATGGATCTCCTGACTTAAAATCAAGGTGTCAGCAAAGGTGTGTTCCTTCTGGAAACCCTATGAAAGAATCCATTTCCTTAACCATTTCAGCTCCTAGAGGCCCAGGCACAGTGCTTGTCTGATGGTCCCAAAGCTAGCAAAGGAGAGTTCTCACATTACGCCACTGTGACGTCCTCTTCTGTCTCCCTCTTCCACATTTAAGGATGCTTGTGCTACCCTGGGCCTGCCTAGATAATCCAGAATAATCTTCCTACTTTAAGGCTGGCTATTAACAAATTTACTTCCATCTTCTACGTTCATTCCCTCTGCCATGAAATGTAGCACATTCACAGGTTCTAGGGATGAGGACACAGGCATCTTTGAGGGATCATTACTTCACCTGCCATGATAGCCAACAGAAATGCACACATATGTGCTTCCAAAGACACCTACCTCTAAGGTTGCTTAGCACAGTATAATCTTTGTTGGCCAAAAGGTAGAAAAAGCCCAAATGTACATCAGGGGTAGAGTAGATTTTTATATATTGTATATTGTGGTATGTTCATAAAACATAATTCTTTACAGCAGTGAAATAAATGAGTCATAGCTTCAAGCTCCAGCTTGAATGGATCTCACAAACATAACGTTAAGCAAGAAGCCAGACACAAAAAGAATACATATGGTAGTACTCCGCTTACATAAAGTTTAAAAACATGCAAGCCTGCTGCTGGAAGTCAAGGTAGTGGCCTCATGTGGGGAGGAAGAAGAAAAGTGATTAGGAAGAGAGTGAGGGCTTTAGGATGCTTCTGGGTCATGTTCTACTTCTTGACCTGGGTGGTTACATGACACATGTGTTCACTTCATGAGCATTCATTGAGCCATACAAGCAAATGTGTGTACTTTTTGTATCTTTGTAATGCTCCAATAAGATTTTTTTTAAAAACATGGTTGTGGCACTGTTTCTCATCAAATGTTTCTTTCCTATTGGTCTCATCCCTACAAGATAAGCCCTTGAGGACAAGGGTCATGTCTTATCTGTGGATCTCCAGAGTGGATGCTCAATACATGTCAAAAAGATTCAGTCCCGGTGGCTCACGCCTATAATCCCAACACTTTGGGAGGCCGAGGCGGGCGGATCACAAGGTCAGGAGATTGAGACCATCCTGGCTAACATGGTGAAACCCTGTCTCTACTAAAAATACAAAAAAAAAAAAAAAAAAAAATTAGCTGGGTGTGGTGGTGGGCGCCTGTAGTCCCAGCTACTCAGGAGGCTGATGAGGTAGGAGAATAGCGTGAACCCGGGGGGCGGGGCTTGCAGTGAGCAGAGATCTTGCCACTGTACTCCAGCCTGGGCAACAGAGCCAGACTCCATCTCAGAGAAAAAAAAAAAAGATTTAGTCCTTAACAACCACTTCCAAGATAACCGGGGCTGCCACATATGGTTTCTCCGGATGCGCACCACACCACTCCCAGAGCTTGTTATCCACACTGTCTCTGGCTCCACATAAGTAAAGCAATTGTTATCACCTTGTCTAGTGTCATGGATGAGGAAACCCAGGCTGAGAGCCTAAGAGACACATTACAAAGTGAGGGAACAGATCACAAAATTGCCCTGACTCTGACACTAACTGCAAGTTCAGGGGTTCTCCAAACCACTTTCAGGTATGATACTTACTAGAAGGACTCATAGCTTCGCTGAAAGCTGTTCTACTCAGAGTTATGGTTTATTACAGTGAAAGAAAACAGAATAAAAACAGCTAAGGGAAGAAATGCATGGGGTAGAATCCAGGAAAATTCCAAACACACAGAGCTTCCAGTTGTGTTCTCCCAGGGAGACATACCCAGTATTACTTTCTCAGTAATGATGTGTGACAATACACATGGAATATTGCCAACCAGGGAAGTTCCCCACGCCTTGGTGTCCAGAGTCTGTATTGGGCTTCATCACATAGACACGGTCACTGCCCATGTGGTTGGCCTAAGTCCCCAGCCGCTCTAGAAGTTAAGCTGATACCACATGACTCAAAGACCCCACCATACATCACAATGTTAGACTTTCTGGTGTGGCCCAAAGCCCTCAGGAAAACTTTTATCAGGCAGGACATTCCAAGGGCTTAGAGATTGCCTCTTAAGAGCTGAGCACAAAGTCCAGGCCTCTCTTTAGGCAATGCGAAATTATTTATCGCACACATATCTAAGGTCACACCTGAGGATGGAGACACATCTGGAAATGGAAGTTTCTGGAAAGGTGGCTTAATGTAATAGGCTCTAGAATTAGAAAAACTTAGACCCATATCTTGACTCTGCTCCTTAGCTATTTGAACTTGGCCAAGGCTCTGTTTTTATTGGTAAAACAGAGATAATAAGACAGAGGTCATAGGGTTATTGTGAGCATTAAATAAAATAACTCAGGCAAAGCACTGAGATAAGTACCTTTAATAAATGGTGGCTATTTTTAAAAATACCTGTTGATTGATAGATCTTTTATTGCTGTGAGCACCCATGCATTTATTGACCTGACCATGTTTGTGGTATACCACCTGATGTCACCACATGGTCTTAGACTCCCCTGATGGCAGGGCACAGTCCTCCTTAGGGCATGAGTGCTAAGAGATGGTTTCTTTATGGGAAAATAAGTAAAACAGGAATCTCTCAGCCAGGCAGTAATAACTTGTGGTAATGTTTGAAGGGCAGAACAAGCAGGTTTCAAAGGGTGAAAAGGTAGCACAGCTTACGCTCTTGAAGACTGGCACCCATGGTGGGTCAGGATTCATAGACATCTCAAGGCCCATATCATTTCATTGCCTCCCCAGCAGCAGGAATTCACGTTCTCGTGCTCTGCTGTTGATAGGGTTCAGTGACAATATTCCCACTTGCTGTACCTTCAGATCAAATTGAACATAGAGAGAAAAGGTAATTGTTGGACTTTATTACCTTCACCTCTATTGGACTTAGCTCTCATACCAAGACACACCTGGCCAGCTTGCGGGATGGATGTGCCTGAGTCAGAAGCCTGCTCCTGGTCCAATCAGCTGTGGCTCAGGAAGCAGCATCCATGTGGTAGCAGGAAGGAAATTTGAGATTAAGGAATTGTGGTAGGCAGCCTCTACAATGGCCCCAGTGAACCCCACCTCCTAGTATTCACACCCTTATGTAATCCCTTCCCTTGATTGTGGACTGGATTTTTTGACTGGCTTCAGTGATGGTATGTCACTTCCAAGATATTAGGTTATAAAATGCCTCTGGCTTACATCTTGATTACTTTCTGTTGCTCTCTCTCTCTCTCTCTTTTTTTTTTTAAGATGGAGTCTTACTCTGTTACCCAGCCTGAATGGAGTGCAGTGGCGTGATCTCAGCTCACTGCAACCCCCACCTCCTGGGTTCAAGTGATTCTTGTGCCTCAGCCTCCCAAGTAACTGGGACTACAGGGCTATACCACCATATCCTGATGAATTTTTTTTTTTTGTATTTTTAGTAGAGATGGGCTTTGGCCATGTTGGTCAGGCTGGTCTCGAATTCCTGGCCTCAAGTGATCTGCCTGCCTTGGCCTCCCAAAGTGCTGGGATTACAGGCATGAGCCACCAAGACCAGCCTCTTGCTCTCTTTCTGATTACTCTTTCTGAAGATTCCAGCTGTCGTGTCATGGAGGTAGCCCACATGAATAAGTTTGGAAGCAGATCTTTGGAGGCCTGCAAACAGCCACATGAGTGGGTTGTGAATCAGCTCTTCTCCCTTTGAGCTTTCAGATAAGACTGCAGCCCTGGCCAGAGACCTTGAGCCAGAAGCACCAGCTAAACCAACGTAGATTCTTAACCCATAGGAACTGTGAGGTAATTGATACTTTCTGTTTTAAATGGCTAGGTTTGGGATAGTCTGTGAGTCAGTCACAGATCAATATTACAGGAATCACATAGTGCAGGGATTTGTGGGAGAGGTTTGGCCTGTGCAGTTCACACATCCATGTGAAAGCATTAAGGGTAGCTCAGATTTAAAACAGTGACTCCCTGAATGAAGGCAGTGTCCTGCCATGGAGAACAGGGACGGGCTTGGTGTGCAATCCACATTTGTTGGTTGAAGAGCAGTGCCCTCACTGTAGAAGAAGACAGGTAACAGTGGCAATGTGTCAGAATAGTCACATCTAGACATTCCTCTCACAAACGCTAGGTAGCAGAAATAAAGCTCTCGTTGGCTGAGATCCCTACACACTCCGTGTATGCAAATCAGGACATGGATTCCTTGCCAGCAAGACTTCAGATGGACCCTTCTTTCCCTTTGAGTATAGCAACCAGTGGTTTCTTGATCCTTTTCAATCCATAGGATGGTTTCTCACGTCTTTCTTGGAGCAGTTGTTCTGAGAAATGGTTTCCAAAGGATGGAAACAAGTGAGTTCTGAGAAGTTACATCTCCTTTTGTTTATTAGGGGGCTGTCTAGACATGACTGTTCTGACACCCAGCTCTAAGCCTGGCCCACTCAGTCAGGTAATAGAGACCTGACACTGCCGTGTCCACTCAGCTGCCCCTCCTACAACCCAGTTTGGAGGAGCATGCATTCTTCCTAACATTTTCACACCAGGACAACTTTGTCAAAAGATTTTGTGGTTTTGCGGTTGTATAATCGAATCTGGCCACTTGCTTTCGTGAGGATGTCTCCAACTCTACAATATGTATCATAGCACCCCAGCTAGCTGGCATTTTGAAGGCAGAGATTTGGTCTCATGTATCCTCTGTCATATTGCACCCAAAGGCAGGTGATCACATGTGCTCCTTGGACTCATGCAAGGAGCCATGCAGATTCACATGTACAGAAATATGTTTGTTGCCACCGTTCAC
Organism: Theropithecus gelada; assembly: GCF_003255815.1. Lineage (NCBI taxonomy): Eukaryota > Metazoa > Chordata > Mammalia > Primates > Cercopithecidae > Theropithecus > Theropithecus gelada. Next base: position 166,041,795 of record NC_037670.1, on the reverse strand, counting down.
TCAGATGTGCCAAGAAAATGTAGCTTTTTAATTTCTCGTAACTAATCTGCTCTTCATCACCAGCCCCCATCCCACTGGGTAACTACTAAGAGAAAGAAAAGTAATACTTGCTCAGCGTATGGTTTCATAGCTTATTTGGCCACAGGTAGTCTTGCTTCTAGATCACTCAGGCTCTTTCTGGTTTCAAGTTAAGTTGTTCAGATTTCCTCCACAGCTGGTTCCTTTTCAGGATGGTGCATGGGAAGGTAGAGAGTCTTCAGGAGTTGGTGGTGGCAGAGATGGGGGACCCGGAACCTTTGTTCAATCATCTCACTCACAATATGGATTGAACCCCTGCTATGTACCAGGTGTGTTCTGGGTGCTGAATATATAGCAGTGAACAAAACAAAGTCCTCACCCTCTGGCTTCATGGATCTTATATTCTTCTGGATGTGCAGTGGATAATAAATAGACAAATAATTTGCAATGTGTCGGGGAGATGAGCAATACAGGGGGTGGAGAGGCAGGCTGAGGGAAATAGGGCATGCAGGGTGAGACCATCATTATCCAGTAGTGTGGGCCGGGAAGTCCCCATTAATACGAAGCCATCTGAAGCTAAGTCCCGAAGACACTGAAGGTCTGAATATGGGGAAGGGCCTTCCAGGCATAGAGACTATCAAGTGCAAAAGGCCTCAGGCAAGAGCATGTGTGATGTCAGAGGAAGAGCAAGGAGGTCCAGCTGGCTGGACTGGAGCAGGTGAATGGGAGAGGCAGTGGGCAGACAGACTGTGGTGGGCCTGGAGGACCATGGGAAGGAGTTTTGCTTTTACTCTAAATGAGATGAGAAGACAGTGGAAGATTCTGCACCAGGTAGATTTTAGAGGTCTCACTATAGCTGCTGTGTGGAGAATAGACTGTAGAGAGCAAGGGTAGGAGAAGAAAGGTGAGTTAGGAGGCAACTGCAAAATCCTGGGGTAGATGACAAGGGCACAGGCCAGGGTAGGCAAGGTTTACTAATGGCAGGGGAGAAAAAGGGACCACACATGTTTTGCGGGATTTCGTTGAGCAACTAGAAGACTGGTGTTTCCATATGGAAAAAGGGAAGACTGAGAGGGGGCAGTTTACTAGGGACAGAAGAGGTCAAGGAGTTCAGTTTTGGAGATATATATATATTTTTTTTCAAGACGGAGTCTCACTCTGTTGCCCAGGTTGGAATGCAGTGGTGCGATCTCGGCTCACTACAACCTCCACCTCCCAGGTTCAAGCAATTCTCTTGCCTCAGCCTCCCAAGTAGCTGGGACTACAGGCATGTGCCACCGTGCCCGGCTACTTTTTTTACTTTTAATAGAGATGGGTTTTCACCATGTTAGCCAAGCTGGTCTCGAACTCCTGACCTCAGGGGATTCATCAGCCTCAGCCTTCCAAAGTAAGTGCTGGGATTACAGGCGTGAGCCACCACACCCAGCTCAGTTTTGGATACTTTTATTACTTATTTATTTATTTTATTTTTTTGAGATGGAGTCTCACTCTGTTGCCCAGGCTGGAGTGCAGTGGCATGATCTTGGCTCACTGCAACCTCTGCTTCCCGGGTTCAAGCAATTCTCCTGCCTCAGCCTCCTGAGTAGCTGAGACTACAGGTGCACACCACCACACCTGGCTAATTTTTGCATTTTTAGTAGAGAGGGAGTTTCACCATGTTGGTCAGGCTGGTCTCGAACTCCTGACCTCAGGTGATCCACCCACCTTGGCTTCCCAAAGTGCTGGGATTACAGGCATGAGCCACCATGCCCAGCCGATACTTTTATTTTGTAAGTGGAAATGGTGAGGAAGGAACTGCCTTTAACAATCTGGTGTTCAAAGAAGAGCTAGGACTAGAGAAATGCACGTGTTTAAAGCTGTGACATTGGATTATATCACTAAGAGAGGAAGTTAGGAAGTCCAGAGTTTAGATACCAAGAATAATAAAGGATATAAAGGAATAAAGGATTATCTGCAAAAAGGACTGAGAAGTATGGCAGGGCCCAGTCATTGGCCCTGGTCTCAAAGTCTGTGCCCTTAACAGTCCCTTTTTCCTGACCACAAACCTCTATGGGTCCCCAGCCCTCTCAGCATCCTCTCTGGGTCTGGTAAGATCATCTGAGTCCTCTGCTCTCCTGAGCCAGCAGTGGAGAGCTGGGAGTGCTGCCCCAGGCTCCCTCATCCAGGCACTTCCTCAGCGGATGCCTTATGACTGCTTCTTGTCACCCTGAAGAAGTGGGACTTTAGTTGGGAGCTGGGAGCTTCCTCCAGGACATGCCCAGGTATGTGTGACACAAGCCCACCTTTCACTTTAACATTCGCAGGTTCCCTACTTCTCTCCCCTGCTCTTCACCTGTGGGCACGCATGTGCCCTCGCACATAAGCGTGCACGTGCACACACACACCTACCTGTCTGTCCCTAGGAATGCAAACCTATGTGATCTCTTGTCCCTGCTCTGTCTCTTTGTATCCCTCATATGCTTCTTTCTAGCACCCAATGAGATGGGTCTTCTCTCTGACATGGACCGTCCTTTCCTAAAATTTATCCATCTAGCCAGCCAGGCAGGGCTTTCAATGCATTAAAGGAAGAGTTCTAAAATTTAGAAATTCCTGCTCTTTTTCCACAAAGCCTAGCTTTCAAGAGAAAGCTCCTGATTAAGTGGCGAAGTAAGTGAGATTTGACACCAAAAGGTGCTTGGTTGCCTCTTAGTTCTCCATGGCTCTCACTTTCTCCTTCCCTGGGGCAGTAGACTCCTTGGCTCAGACTTGGAGGGGAAGAGCTGAAAAGAATATGAGTTAAGGGAAAAATGGGCCAGATGGGGTGGCTCACGTCTGTAATTGCAGCACTTTGGGAGGCCAAGGCAGGTGGACTGCTTGAGGCCAGGAGTTCAAGACCAACCTGGGCAAGATTGCAAAACCCCCTCTACTAAAAATACAAAAAATCAGCTGGGTGTGGTGGCGCACACCTGTAATCCCAACTACTTGGGAGGCTGAGGCATGAGAATTGTTTGAACCAGGGAGGCGGAGGATGCAGTGAGCCAAGATCATGCCACTGTACTCCAGCCTGGGCAATGGAGAGAGATTCTGTCTCAAAAAAAAAAAAAGGCCGGGCGCGGTGGCTCAAGCCTGTAATCCCAGCACTTTGGGAGGCCGAGACGGGCGGATCACGAGGTCAGGAGATCGAGACCATCCTGGCTAACACGGTGAAACGCCGTCTCTACTAAAACATACAAAAAACTAGCCGGGCGTGGTGGCGGGCGCCTGTAGTCCCAGCTACGTGGGAGGCTGAGGCAGGAGAATGGCGTGAACCTGGGAGGCGGAGCTTGCAGTGAGCTGAGATCCGGCCACTGCACTCTAGCCTGGGTGACAAAGCGAGACTCCGTCACAAAAAAAAAAAAAAAAAAAAAAGACGGGGACAGGGAGGGGTGGGCGGTGGTGGTGGTGACATGGAAATGAAATTGTATCATTTTAATACTTTAATAGTCAAAATACGATTCTCTTCCCAACTCAACCCTCTGTACCCAGATAACAATCTCCTTTTCCCTTTCACTTTCTACACATCTAAAAGAGAAGGTAAAGAGGGAAATTCTGAATGGAAAACTTTAGAGGCCACACTGGCTGGGTAAGTAGGGCAGAGACCGAGTGAGGGCTGAGAAGAAAGGGAGCAAACAGTGGACAGCAGGAGAGGATAGATGAAGTCATTGGACAGATAATCTGAGCTGCGAATGGAAGGCAAGAGGGAGAATCTCAGAAGCTTCCTCCTTGGTCTTCACCAGGTTGGGAATGGGTTGCCGAATGGGAGAGGGCATATTTTAGCATGTAAGTTCCCCAACCCTGGAGTCAAGTTCAGAGAGAGGGCTGGAGAACTCAGCTCCATGGCATGAAGAGGGAAGCTGCAGGGAGTTGCTACTGAGCCCAACTGAGATTTAGCACATTGATTTTTGCCTTTATTTTTTTCTAGGTGCTGCGGTTTGTGATTGAGTGGGGAGGTTGGGGAGGACAGCCAAGGCTTTTACAGATGCCAATACTCTAGCAAGAAATAAGGAAGAGTGGCTGCTAAAAGAGCTGAGATTTTCCATTCTACCCTCCTGTGCCTCATTTTTCTTTTCCTCTTTCCACTTTCTTGGCTGAGTCTGCCTGTCAGTAAGATGATCAACAGCTGTGGGAAGCACAGAGCAGGACTGGGAGGAAGCCTCCAAGCAGGAGTCAGGACGTTTGTCCTGAGTAGGGCTGATGGTCTAAACTTGACCTTGGCCACCCAGCTCCTTGGCCCAGGCCCACCTTCCTTCATTCATTGTTTCACTCTTGTATCCACCGAATACCTATGCAGTGTCTTCTATGGAGTATCCACTTAAGTCAAGCACTAGGCATCCCATTATGGCAAAATAGACATGGTCTTGACCTCAAGGGGCTCACACTCTGGGAAGATAGGTAACAATGAATAAATGGCAAGAGATCAATATGTGATTACAGATCACTGATAAGTGCCACAAAGGAAAACAAGAGGACTCTATGAAGGAGAATTAGCAGGTAGAGGCTGCCTACTTTAGATGGTGGTCAAGCATGGTTTCTCTGAGAAGAGACATTTAAGCTAGAACCTGAAGGATGATATAAAGCAGAGGTGAGACCTGAATCACTACCCACAGGGATGGTGTGCCAAGGAAAACAAGAGACAATGAGGAAATGAGCTCAGGGGGACTCCTCAAATCCAATAGAACAGATTTACAGCGATGTTCCATAGTTTTGGTTATGCTTATTCATTAAAATCCACCTGCAAGGTTGCATCTATCAAAGGAAATACAGTATCTGAATATACAATGCCCTTGACATATGCACATTAAGCTACATAGTGGTACATGTCTTCCACTTTTTAGTAGAACTTTCTAAATTAAAAGAGTTTATGAATGATGTTATAAATGAGGATTTAAAATACTTTTTATAAGGCCAGGCATGGTGACTCATGCCTATAATCCCAGCACTTTGGGAGGCCAAGGCTGGTGGATCACCCGAGGTCAGGAGTTTGAGACCAGCCTGGCCAATACGGTGAAACCCCGTCTCTACTAAAAATACAAAAAATTAGCCAGGTGTGGTGGTGTGTGCCTGTAGTCCAAGCTACTCAGGGGGCTGAGACATGAGAATTGCTTGAAACCAGGAGGCAGAGGTTGCAGTGAGCTGAGATCACGCGACTGCACTTCAGCCTGGGCCACAGAGTAAGACTCTGTCTCCAAAAAATAAAAATAAAAAAAAACTTTAGATAAAAAGTCAAGAATCCGAGATGCTTGTGGAATTAACTGTCTTCCTCATTTCCATTGGAGAAAGCCTCATATTTTTCATAAAAAATAGGAAACTGAGTGTGTTCCAAGATCTTCCTTATACAGTGGTGACATTCTCATGTTGTAGCATTTGAGCTATCACCACCAAAGGTCATTAAATCCATGCCATGTATGCTTGTGACTATGGTCTCAAATATTCTTTCCTTTTTTTTTTTTCCTCCTAGTCTCTATCTCTATATCCATCATTCAATAAATACTTAGTAAATACCTAATGTGTGCCAGACAACATTCTTGCTGGGAACACAGCAGTAAACAAAACAGAACAAAACAGACTAAGTTCCTCTTCTCATGAAGCAGGAGCACAGATCATGGAGACCACAATAAGAACTTGGGATTTCATTTTTGGTAAGATGGCAATCATTTGGAGAGTTTGATTAATGTAATCTGATTTCCATTTTAAAATAAAAATGTTGTGACTGCAAATAGATAGTAGGGAAGCAAGGCTGGAAGCAGGGAGGGCAATTAGGAGACCTTTGCACCACCATAGGGAAGATAAGTTTGTCACTTGGAACAAAGTGGCACAGCCTGATGGTAGAGGTAGCTGATTTCTGGACATATTTTGAAGGTAAGGCATACAGAATTTGCTAATGGACTTAACGTGGAGCATGAGAAAAAGAGATGAGATGGGAGGGGCTTTGGGAGGAAGTTTTGGACTTGCTAGATTTGGAAGGCCTGTATTAAATTAAATAAGCAGGAGGCCATTTGCCTGAGGCTGTTTCTCTACTTTGACTCACTATGTAGCAAACTGCAAGCTAACTCAGTAAGTAAACAAACTGAAAACCTAATTTAGGAGTATATATTTTGTAACAGATAGCCCAATCTTAGCCAATACAAGCAGCTAAGCTTTAATCATGGGCAGCCAACTGATCAGACCATGTCCAAATAATGCAAATACCTAGCTGTAACCAATCAAGCTATTTCTGTACTTCACTTCCATTTTCTGTCTATAAGTACTCACTACCCACTTTGCAGGGCAGTCTCCAAACCTCTTCTAGTTCTGAGTGCTGCCCAACTCATGAATCATTCTTTGCTCAAATAAACTCTGTTAAATTTAATTTGTCAAAAGTTTTTCTGTTAACACTGATTAGGCATTCACATGGAGATGTTGACGAGATGGCAAACCATATGTGTGCCTGGAACTTAACTAACACCTACCTCACTCATAATTTTGTCCAATTCCTTCTTGGCCAGCTCAAAGTCTTTTCTATCTTGTCATGACACTTCATGATGCCTTTGAATCTGGGCACTTCTATCCTCACTCCACACTTCTGAGTAGGTACAATTTCCTCTGGGTTCTCATGCTCCTCTTTTCTCCTAAATCAAAAGATGAACAGGTAGTTAGATGGTACCCCACGTTTCAAAAATGACCATTTAAATGCCGCTCTCACCTTACTTGCATCATCAACTTTTTTCCAGTATTCTACGCTAAAGCAAACATTCTTGCTTAAGTTGAATTGCAGTTAAATAAACTAACTCTCAGGGCTTTGTTCTATTTCAAGCTCACCAAGCAAGCCTCTGACAACAAGGTTTTTTATCTACCTTGGTATGGGAAATGGGTATTTGGAACAGTGGAAACAAGTTATTTTTCCCCTGATGCTAACTTATAAACAATCTCTAAAGCTCAGTGTCTTAACATAATAACATTTTATTTCTTGTCCACATGATAATCCGGAGTGAATCAGGCATCTCTCCTGGTGGCTCTCTTCCATGTGGTGACTCATGGATCCAGGATTCTTCTATTGTGTTTCTCCTCCATTGCAAAATCCTTTGCTTCCAGAATTTGAGACATTTTTTTAGCTATATCTACAACTGGTATATATCACTTCTGCCCACATTCACTTGGGTAGAACTCAATCACATTGCTTCACCTAACTGCAAGTGAGGCTGAGGAATATAGTCTCCCTATGTGCCCAGGCAGAAGAAACAGGATTGGTGAGCATCTTGCCCATCTCTACCACTAACAGTTTATCCCCCCAAATAAATCAATACACTGACACTCTAGTTTTGTCTTTGTTCTCTTGCGAATGTTATAGTGTGACTCTACAATGTGTGATTGCTCCTGGTGAATCAAAAGGATAAAGCTGCTGATTCTGCAATTTGAGAACCCAACCATGCTGACCTCAAAGTGTAGTCAATCCATGAAGTTCCTCCCACCACAGTTCATCCTGAACACTGTCCACCTGAGTCATCAAGAAAGGTTTAAGTACATTACCTGTGCTCTGTTTAATATGTCCGCGAAGCGTGTCCTAAATTTAGTTATTTCGAGGATCTCCTTCTAGTTCCAGAAGTAAGCCAGGTTCTACTGCTGTCAAGTGTTACTCATGGCTAGCTGAGGAAAAGGGATTCAAAAACATTGAGAAGAAAAGGAGGGAAAAGGCTGGGTTAATGGGGACAGGGGTAAGGGGTGAGACCCCAGCTAAACAGTGAAGATAAAAACAGACATGTAAATGAGAGGAAAGAAGAGAAGGTAATGGTGAAAGTCAGTACAGGAAGGAAAGGGGTTGTAGGGAACAAACACTGAGAGCGCAAGAACGTGGATAAGGTGAAACTAAGGTGAGCGATGAGGCTGAAGAGAGGTCAGCTGCAGCGGGAAAGAGGGAAGGGCCCTTTAAGAAATACATCAAGCCACAGGTGTGGGCCACGAGGCTGGCGCAGCGCTGTCGCTCCACGCGTCGCAGACTCATCCGGGAGCGCCTTGGGAGCTGCGGAGCCCTAGAGCCTCCATCCGGGCAGCAAACCAGCTCACATGTCCCACCCGGGAAGGGCAGGGGTGGGCGGGGAATGGTGGAGGGAAAGGAGGGAAAGCGGAGAAACAGGAGGGAGGGTGAAAGCTGCCGCTGCAGAAAAGAAACGAGTAAGCCCCTTTGTGCTTGGCATGCGAGGTGTTTCCTTCCCGATCAGACTCGAAGCTGTCATCTCTCAGTCTAGGTTTAGAATAAATACAGTCGCCCACTGAGAGATGAGGCGGCGCCTGGCCGCACCTGGGAGGTACCTGGTCGCACCTGGAAGTGCCTGGTCGCACCTGGCAGGTACCTGGCCGCTCCTTTTCTGGAGCCACGGGTACGGGCCCCTCCCGGACTTTCCACTGCTCTGCAGGAGGATCCGAGGACTATAACCTCCGCTCCTCCCTCCCTTCCCCTCCCCCTCGCGCCCCCTCCCTCCTCCCTTCCTCTTCCCCTTCCCCTCCCCTTCCCCTCCCCTTCTCTCTGTCTGCTTCTCTCTTCTCTCTTTCTCTCTTGTTCTTCTTCTTTCTGGGCCATATCTGAGACTTCTCTAGGGTCCATAAACGTTACCCAGTATACAGAGCAATTAATATAAAGGGCATCACTAAAGCCAACTCAATTGAAGGTTTCTTTCCTCAGGCAGCTTGGGTGACTTTCTTCTGTTACACTAAGTCTCCTCACTGCCAAACTCCACCGCAAGCCTGTGGGTTAAAAATAAACAATTTACAACTGTTTAGAGCAGCTTTTCTGTTGGAACAGCTGATAATACATTGCACAGTTCTAAAGTAATGGAGCTGACGTTTCAAGCTCCCTAGAAAAACTACTTCATCACTTCAGCTACACATCAATGGTGGCAGTAATGGTCTAACCTTGTTTCACTCAAATATTTAAGCATGGATTGAATGCCCTTTCCATGTATCCCCAGTTGTCACCCTTCTTTGTGGCTCTTTGGGCCAGGTTCCCTGGAGCTGGAGGAAGGCATGGGCAGTTGGTGTTGTCCGTGCTTCTACCTTTGTCTGCCTTTTGGAAGCTTTGGAAACCAAGGCTCTTCGGTTGCCTGAGTTGCCTGAGTCCACCAAGCACTTTCTGAGCTCCATTCTTTTTTTTTTTTTTTGAGACAGAGTTTTGCGCTTGTTGCCCAGCCTGGAGTGCAACGGCCTGATCTCGGCTCACCACAACCTCTTTCTCTGGGGTTCAAGGGATTCTCCTGCCTCAGCCTCCCGAGTAGCTGGGATTACAGGCATGCACCACCACACTTGGCTAATTTAGTATTTTTAGTAGAGATGAGGTTTCTCCATATTGATCAGGCTGGTCTCGAACTCCCGACCTCAGGTGATCTGCCTACCTCGGCCTCCCAAAGTGCTGGGATTACAGGCATGAGCCACCATTCTTGTAGACCTCTTCTTCCTTTTAGTTCTTGCTCTGTGTCCTTCTTGCTCATAGGGTCTCCTGGCCCTTCCTTTACTCTAATTCCACTTATTTTAGCAACTCTGTAGCCTGCTTTCTGGAACAACTACACAAGGGAGTTCCCTTATCTTCTCACAGCTCCAGTCCCTGGCCTTGGCAATACTGGGCTTACCTGGATGCTCCAGGGCCCAACCCTGTCACCACATTACCTTGACCTACAGTGAGCCTCCAGGAAGCTAGCATCCTCTGTTGCCAAGTCCCAGCTGAGTTCTGCTTATAAATGAACATTTTTTTTTTTTGAGACGGAGTCTCGCTCTGTTGCCCAGACTGGAGTGCAGTGGCACAATCTCAGCTCACTGCAAGCTCCGCCTCCCGGGTTCACGCCATTCTCCTGCCTCAGCCTCCCAAATAGCTGGGACTACAGGCGCCCACCACCATGCCCGGCTAATTTTTTGTATTTTTAGTAGAGACGGGGTTTCACTGTGTTAGCCAGGATGGTCTCAATCTCCTGACCTCGTGATCCGCCCGCCTCGGCCTCCCAGAGTGCTGGGATTACAGACGTGACCCACCGCGCCCAGCCTAAATGAACATTCTTAAGAAGTTGAGTCTATTTTCTATTCCAGAGACACAGCCTAATTTCCACCTTAGTCTCAGTTTCTACTCAGGATACTGCCACTCTAAAGGAAGGCTGTGGAGCTGAGCTCCCAAAATGACTGTCTTTAGATAATAGAGTGCCTTGTAGACTCCCAGAGCTTGACTCGACCTTAGACATCCTCTAGTCCAGTGGTTCCCAAAGGAGATGCAGAGGATTAGTAGAGCTGAAACATGACAGCGAGAGGAAACCAACAGTGTTTCCGAGCATCTGTAACATTCAGGCAAGGTAGACTAGGAAAATGGTTCCATGCCCAGCTGATCATCAGGGTCACAGGGGAGCTGGGTTGCCAAGTTTCTGCTCAGTGTTCCTTTCCCTTGTCTACTGAGATTCCCTTAAATGTTTGTTTGTTTGTTTGTTTTAATTGAGACGGAATCTTCCTCTTGTCACCCAGGCTGGAGTGCCGTGGCGTGATCTTGGCTCACTGCAACCTCCGCCTCCCAGGTTCAAGCGATTCTCCTGCCTCAGCCTCCTGAGTAGCTGGGATTACAGGCATCCACCACCATGCCCAGCTAATTTTTGTACTTTTAGTAGAGATGGGGTTTCGCCATGTTGGCCAGGCTAGCCTCAAACTCCTGACCTCAGGTGATCCTCCTGCCTTGGCCCCCCAAAGAGCTGGGATTACAGGCATGAGCCACCGCACCTGGCCTCTAAAATGTTAACTATTTCTTCAGATTCTTTGTCCACTTGTTCTTCTGAAATTTTCTATCCTCCCTACTAATTTTTTTGGTGGCTTTCTCCTTCCTCTTCACTTACTCTATTTCCTAAAATTCTCTGCTTTTCCACCCACCAATCGAGTCCCACACAAATAGCATAGGATAGCATAGAAATCATCATCACTTTATATTTACGATGTGTCTTCATATTTATTCTCATTCATGCTATCTTCTAAAGAACATACCATCTAGATAAGTTCTCCCTCTCTCCCATGCTCAGTTGGCACACAATGGCATGTCTATGAATGTACACATGTAATAGGATGTTTAATACCAGTCTTCCTGAGGTCTACTGTTTCCACCAAATCCCTAAAAGTAGAGAACAATGTAATAGATGTCACATCCCCCATATACTAGAAGGTGTTGAATCACATGCAAAACACCTCATGAGCTTAAGAAACCAGTGTTGCTACAGTTAGTCCATCACTTGCCATTGTCCCATGGAAGGAGTCATCCGCATGCTTACAGAGTTTTGATGCTGATATGGTTTGGCTGTGTCCCCACCAAATCTCAACTTGAATTGTGTCTCCCAGAATTCCCACGTGTTGTGGGAGGGACCAAGGGGGAGGTAATTAAATCATGGGACCAGTCTTTCCTGTGCTATTCTCATGATAGTGAATAAGTCTCACGAGATATGATGGGTTTATCAGGGGTTTCCACTTTTGCTTCTTCCTCATTTTCTCTTGCTGCCACCATGTAAGAAGCGCCTTTCACCTCCCGCCATGATTCTGAGGCCTCGCCAACCATGTGGAATTGTAAGTCCAATTAAACCTTTTTGTTACCAGTTTTGGGTATGTCTTTATCAGCAGGGTGAAAACGGACTAAAACAGTAAATTGGTACCAGTAGAGTGGGACACTGCTGAAAAGATACCCGAAAATGTGGAAGTGACTTTGGAACTGGGTAACAGGCAAAGGTTGAAACAGTTTGGAGGGCTCAGAGGAAGACAGGAAAATGTGGGAAAGTTTGGGAATTTCCTAGAGACTTGCTGAATGGCTTTGCCCAAAATGCTGATAGTGATATGGACAGTAAGTTCCAGGTTTTGGTGGTCTCAGATGGAGTGAGGAACTTGTTGGTAACTGGAGTAAAGGTGACACTTGTTATGTTTTAGCAAAGAGACTGCTAAAGCTAGAGCATTTTGCCCCTGCCCTAGAGATTTGTGGAACTTTGAACTTGAGAAAGATGATTTAGGGTATCTGGCAGAAGAAATTTCTAAGCAGCAAAGCATTCAAGAGGTGACTTGGGTACTGTTAAAGGCATTCAGTTTTGTAAGGGAGCAGAGCATAAAAGTTCGGAAAATTTGCAGCCTGACTACATGATAAAAAAGAAAAACCCATTTTCTGGGGAGAAATTCAAGTGGGCTGCAGAAATTTGTATAAGTAGCAAGGACCCTCATGTTAATCCCCAAGACCATGGGGAAAATGTCTCTAGGCCATGTCAGACCTTCACAGAAGCCCTTCCCATCATAGGCCAGAGGCCCAGGAGCAAAAAACGGTTTCATGGGCCAGACCAAGGGTGCCTGTGCTGTGCGCAGCCTAGGGACTTGGTCCCCTGTTTCCCAGCTGCTTCAGCTGTGGCTGAAAGGGGCCAACATACAACTTGGGCTGTGGCCTCAGAAGGTGGAAGCCCCGGGCCTTGGCAGCTTCCATGTGGTGTTGAGCCTGTGGGTGCACAGAAGTCAATAATTGAGATTTGGGCCAGGCATGGTGGTTCATGCCTGTAATCCCAGCACTTTGGAAGGCTGAGGTGGGCCCATCACCTGAGGTCAGGAGTTCAAGACCAGCCTGGCAAACATGGCAAAACCCCGTCTCTACTAAAAATATAAAATTAGCTGGGCATGGTGGTGTGCGTCTGTAATCCCAGTGACTCGGGAGGCTGAGGCAGGAGAATCACTTGAACCTGGGTGGCAGAGGTTGCAGTGAGCTGAGATCACACCACTGCCCACCAGCCTGAGTGACAAGAGTGAAACTCCATCTAAAAAAAACCACAGAAAACAGTTGAGGTTTGGAAATCTAGATTTCAGAAGATGTATGGAAATGCCTGGATGCCCAAGTGAAAGTTTGCAGGGGCACAGCCCTCATAGAGAACCTTTGCTAGGACAGTGCAGAAGGGAAATGTGGGGTTGGAGCCCCAGCACAGAGTCGCTACTGGGGCACCACCTAGTGGAGCTGTGAGAAGAGGGCCACTGTTCTCCAGACCCCAGAATAGTAGATGCACTGACAGCTTGCACAGTGCACCTGGAAAAGCTGCAGACACTCAATGCCAGCCCATGAAAGCAGCTGGGAGGGAGGCTGTACCCTGCAAAGCCAAAGGGGCAAAGCTGCCCAAGACCATGGGAACCCACCTCTTGCCTGGATGTGAGACGTGGAGTCAAAGGAAATCATTTTGGAGCTTTAAAATTTGATTGCCCCACTGGATTTCAGACTTGCATGGGCCCTGTAACCCCTTTGTTTTGGCCAATTTCTCCCATTTGGAATGGCTGTATTTACCCTAGATACCTGTACCCCCATTGTATCTAGGAAGTAACTACCTTACTTTTGATTTTACAGGATCATGGGCAGAAGGGACTTGCCTTGTCTTAGATGAGACTTTGGACTGTGGACTTTTGGGTTAATGCTGACATGAGTGAAGACTTTGGGGAACTGTTGGGAAGGCATGATTGGTTTTGAAATGTGAGGACATAAGATTTGGGAGGGGCCAAGTGTGGAATGCTATGGTTTGGCTGTGTCACCATCCAAATCTCAACTTGAATTGTATCTCCCAGAATTCCCATGTGCTGTAGGAAGGATCCAGAGGGAGGTAATTAAATCATGGGGGCTGGTCTTTCCTGTGCTATTCTCATGATAGTGAATAAGTCTCACAAGATCTGATGGTTTATCAGGGGTTTCTGCTTTTGCTTCTTCCTCGTTTTCTCTTGCCGTCACCATGGAAGAAGTGCCTTTTGCTTCCCGCCATGATTCTGAGGCCTCCCCAGCCATGTGGAACTGTAAGTCCAATTAAACTTCTTTTTGTTATGAGTTTCGGGTATGTCTTTATCAGCAGTGTGAAAACAAACTAATCAGATGCTTTGCTCTCCTCTCAAATCAGCAGGCATTGACTCAGAGAGACTGATATGTCTCTTAGGGAATATTAGGAACTACTATCTAATACTTGCTTGAAAATATAAAGGAAAAAGGCTTGAAGTGGCAGAGCAAAGAGAGAGAGAGAGAGGCAGAGACAGAGACACAGAGAATGGCCCTGGGAGCAATGTGCACTTGCACGTGTACTTGTAGAGCAATGATGTTTCCTGGTGAACCGTATGTGTGATATGCTGGATGGAGATGACCCAGAGTCACCTGCAAAGGGACCTGGCCCACAAACTCTGCCTGGTGGGATGAACTGAACCAGCAGAGGCTCTCCTTGCTGTGGAGAGCCTCAATGTTGGTAGCTGACACAACCATTGTGGGGAGTCAGCGCCTGATCTACGACAACACCATTGGGAGGCTCTTGAGGGTCATCTCAGAGAAACCACAGAGATAAAGCTTGAGTGAAGAGTACACTTGGAAACTCTGCAAGGCCAACTGCACAGCAGCCAGAAACTGTACCCTTTCCTGAATCCCTTTCTCCATCTTCATGAGGGCCAGAAATAGCAGCTAGCAAGTAGTTAAGAAGCCAGTGGAGAAAGAAAAGCAGCCATCTGCCCCAGTCCTGTTCGGCAGGCAGTACAGAGTTGAGGGAGCAGCAAAGCTTCAGATGGGATTAAGTATTATCTGGGACTGGGCATATTAACTATGAGAAGAAACTTACTCTCATGACTAACAGGACGAGACAAATCTTAAGACCTGCCCAGGACTTGCCAGGCCCAGGACAAAAACTAGTCTTCAGAGCAGAATCAAAGGGACATGAGGGGAGTTGAGTTCAGTGTAGCAAGGACTTATAATGGCACACAGACTATGATGAGCAGCGGAGCAGATAAGGACCTATGAAAACATTCGCTGACCTACAATTAAAATACATGGGAAGGATGTGGACTTTCTGTTTTGACTTGGTCATTCTCATGGCAGTCTTTACTATGACCAGAGGTTGGGCTTACAACCCGGAAATGGTGGATGCTTTTTAGCTTCCAGGTACTTGATTGCCATTACGTACCCTGCCACTGATGAAATGGGAGGTGACTTGGTTATGGATTTATAATCCAAAACACTAGGCTTTCTATAGAGTGTTGAATAGCATGCTTTTCTATTCAGTTATATTTTTGCATAAAAATACAAATCTTTAATAAAACCAGATCAGCATAAACTAGTACTAGCAGAATATAAACTATTGTTTTAAATCATGAATTCTCTATTTCTGTAAGGAAATAGGAATATCTAGATATTTTCTTTCTAGTCCAGAGGTTCATGTATGCATTAAAAAATGCTAGGACCTTATTAAAATACAGGCCTAGGCCCTGTCCACAGCGATTCTGGGTTAATAGTCTTGGGACAGGACTGAGGAATCTGCATTTTGATGAGTACTCAAAGTGACTCTAATGTCTTTTGCAATTTAAGAAAGATTGTTTTATTGGGTACAACGTACACTACCCAGGTGATGGGTGCATTAAAGTGTCAGACTTCACCACTATACAATTCATCCACATAACCAAAACCACTTGCACCCCAAAAGCTATTGAAATAAAAAAGATTGTTGTAATTATTAGTGATGATATTACCACTCTTTGTTCAGTCTAACCCTTTGCTTTTACCTTGTACTTAAGTGGGACTAGTTTACCTTGAATTTTTTAGGTTAACACGAGAACATTTTGAGGAGCATTCAGCTTTAGCAACTTTATTAGACATCAAACCTATTAACACTTCTCTCATTTAGGAAACTAATAAATTTGTTCTATTTACCTGACTTCAAGTTTATTAGAATACATATTTGCCTATTTTTTTGTGGCTCCTTTTCTGCAGGTGACAGAAATAAATAAAATGACCAGTTTAATTGTAGCTTCACAGTGGTTTCCCTACCAGAACTACCATACCAATTAATAACAAACAAAACTGAAGTGTATTCACTAAACACTTTCCAAAGTACAGATCATACACACGGGATTAAATACAAGTCTGCCTCTGATATATGTGCCTTAAAAGCTTGGGGTTTAAAAATCTAAGCTATCCCAGTTCATTTAATTGGAATTTAACAGGATTTTGAAACAGATAAGGTAATTTCTTCACACACTCAGAGATCGTCAGAAACAGGTGTGATTAGAATAGTAAAAATCAGGACGGAGGAAATCTATCTAGTTCAAGGATTTAATCAGAAGCTCCAGTCAATGACCTATAAAGTCCTTTTTTTCTAAAATTCTGCCATTTGTTTTTCTCTATTAAATTTCTTCCTGGCTCTTGCTCATCATTCCAGCCTGTTGAGAACAGTTGAAATCTTGGTTTTGTCTTCTCTCATATTAGCTATTCCCCCAACTTCCAATTTGATACACATACGTATGAAGAGGTCCTTTCAAGCTGGTGATAAAAAAACCCAGACCAGGACAGATCCGTAACTTTACCACAGTGCAAACAGACCTTTTCTACAAGCTACACATACATACATTGCCCCAACTTGCACCTGAAACCTCAATATACAGCTATAATCACACAGAAAAAGCAGAAAGGTAGCAAATATATTATTCCCTATAGTTGGTCAGAGACACATAGTAGGTGTGAGTTAGGGTTTATTAGAATACAAATTTGCCTGTTTTTTGTGGCTCCTTTTCTTCAGGTGACAGAAATGTGCCCCTACGCTGAGGGTGGGAGCATCAGGATGGGACTGGAAGAAGAGTCTACGAAGGACCTCAGGGCATTCATAATAATCATGAACAAGTACACTGAGTTGACTGTTTAACAGTGGCCACGCTTCCTTCACTATGCTAACACTGTGTATGCATTATCTCATTCATGCCCACAACTCCTTATAGGAGAGAACTAGTGGCTACCGGCATAGGCTTTGGTGCCAAATGGCTTGGATTTGAATCTTGACTCTAGTACTTACTCTTTGAGGCCTTGGGAAAGCTACTCTCTGCTTGAAAAGCCTCATTTGAAAATGACAATAGTAATAGCACTACTTGTGGGCTTGTGCAATTAGGTAGGGACTCTAGCTGCTTTAACAGATGAGCCCTTAAATCTTACTGGCTTAATATAATAAAGGCTGACTGCACGTGTCAAGTTGTCCAAATGAGTGTTCAATGGGCAACCTTCCACATGGAAATTCAGTTCACATTCCTTCCATTTTGTGATTCTGCTAACTACCAGATAGAGGAAGATCGTCTGGAGAAGAGCTGGGTGGATGAGGGGAGGGGTTATGGATCAGACCTAAAGGCAATACACTTTCCAGAATACCCGGGAGCCACTCATGGCAAGGCAGGCTGAAAAACGAAGTCTCTGTGTCTAGGAGGAAAAAGAAATGAATTTGGTCTCTTCCATACTTATTGGGAGATTAAACATTAAATTCCTTGAAACAGTACCTAGCACCCAGTAAGTGCTCAATAAATGATAGTGATTATTACCATTTATGTTGCGCCAGTAACGGCTTTTTTTTTTTTTTTTTGATCCAGAGTTTCGCTCTTTTCGCTCTTGTTACCCAGGCTGGAGTGCAATGGGGCACTCTTGGCTCACTGCAACCTCCGCCTCCCAGGTTCAAGCGATTTTCCTGCCTCAGCCTCCCGAGTAGCTGGGATTACAGGCATGCGCCACCACCATGCCCGGCTAATTTTGTATCTTTAGTAGACACAGGGGTTCTTCATATTGGTCAGGCTGGTCTTGAACTCCTGACCTCAGGTGATCTGCTGCTTCGGCCTCCCAAAGTGCTGGGATTACAAGCGTGAGCCACTGCGCCCGGCCAGCTGTATTTCTTATATGTCTTCCTGATGCCTATGACCAGCTGTCTTAACCTTTCACTTTAGAGTTCCCTTGGATTTAGCCTGTTGGACTGGTGATGCCTGCGGGGTTCTCTTCATAATTATTGGAAACTTCCAGGCATTAAAGCTGGCTCTGTTCTATGGACACCAACCCCGGCCTCTTTTCTGAACCTTAGTAGTCACTGGAACACTAGCAGGATATGAGAGCAGGGACAAAACTGGGAGAGGCGGTGTGGGTCTGGACTGCCCCCTGAAGATCCCTGCAGCCTTGGCATGGCAGAGCCCCTCCTGCATTCCCAACATGCGGGAGGCTTTCACAAAAACCTTTGCATGAAAGTCCATGATTTAAAGTTTGTCTGTGCGCCATCATTTAATCAATAATGGGGCAAGCGACTTAATCTATATCCCCCAACCCCCAAAAACTCATAAACATAGCCTGACTAAAATGTTTCCAAGTAGGCGGGGTACAGGACCTTTGAATATGATAGTGTAGGTATTTTTTTTTCTGTCTTGGGTAAAATATTTGCCATGCATGGAACAAATTGAACTGTGACTTTTGTTTTCAGTCACTATAGTAGATATAAATCAACTTTGAAAAATTGATTATGCTTTTGTTAGCATAAGAAAATGGTTAGCATCTGCACTTGAATTCCAACTCCGTATCTTACTAGCCTTGGGACTATGGGCAAGTTATTTAATTACTCCAAATCTCAGTATCTTTATCTGGTAAATGAGGATAGTAACAGATCATAGAGTGGTGTTGCACAGTACCTGGAAATAGTAAACTCCAGAAAGGGTAGTTTTTATTTTTGTTATAATGATGACCAAAGACACACACAACCCCACACTCCTTCCCTGTAATGGTGAGGGACAGATACATGTGTTCCTCATGGCTCCCTCAAGGCCCTGAATACTCTAACTGGGGTTTTGAAGAATGTTTTGAAAGAGTTGCCTGTGGCATTCTAACTCTGCATTTTTCCCTTCATAGAAGCATCTATCTTCCCTCATTATCTTCTGTATACATCTAAGAGGGAGATACCCCAAAGAGCTAAAGTCATTATCTAAGCAGTGTGCTAGTACATAGAGGCTGAGGACTTCAGAAGGTAGGTGTTTGTGGGGTGAGCAATGCAGATGTGAGGGAAGTTCCCAAAGCAAAGCCTGGTTGAGGCTAGGGCTAGAGAATCCTAAGTGCAACCCACGTCTCATTCAGTCTCCTTGTTAATCTTCATGACGGTTCTGTTTGTTGAGAAAGGGCTCCCCACTTAGCCTCAAAAGTCTTTCTGAGGATCTGGACAGTCATGGGCTCTTATCCTAGAGAAATGCATTCATGGCCACTCACATAAAGGTTTGCAATCAATTTTAAGACTCCCATGGGGCCCATCTGTGGATCTCAGATCTAGACACACTCTTCACATGGCCCATTTGTTTCTGTATGTGGGGAAAAACAATGCCCTGAAAGCTTAGCAGAGGATGCACATGGTGAACCCTTCCAAGAGATAATGAGACTACCTTAAGGCAGCAGCACAGAGGAGAGAAAATAGAGGACTCATTTCAGTGCGTAAAGACTCGGGCACTCCATATATTAGGAGGTGGTGAGGTAGAGGGAGGTTCCAAGGATGACTCCAAGTTTCTCAGTTTAGTTGACAGGCTGGTGCCATTCACCGAGACAGGGAATGCAGGGAGGGAAGGAGGACAATGATTTGACACACCTGTGGGATATCTCATGGGGATATCCCAGAGGTGGTTAAATCTGTATTGACAGTTCAGGAGAGAGCTACACATAGAGATTTGGAAGTCAACATTTATCAGAGGTCATTGAATTTATGGGACGAGATGAGAAATCGCAGGAAGACTGTATGGCATGAGAGGAGGCCAAGGTCAGAGTCCTAAGAAACACTGACAGAGAAGGCCGTATTTCCCAAACCTCAGGCATTTGCAAACCCCAGGCTCATGTCACCTGTGCTATGATTTTCTTGGGATTTTTTTCTCCATTCAGTTCTCTGTTTTGTAAGTTTTGAAAGGGAACATGTTATCCCCGTAATAAATGAGAAAGTAGTATCAATTGTAATAGATAGTAATCTTAAAATATCTACCAATGGAAATAGAAAACCAAAACCTCTTTTTCTGTATTCCTGCTGGTGACTATCGGCCAGAGAAGGCTCTATGTCTGAGACTGCTCTCTCTCTCTGTTTTTAGAAAAGGAAGATGAGCAAGTGTTAGAGAGGTGTTAAAGACATACTAATATGAAACTGAGATTTTCTCTTTGTTTAAATCAGAAGAATTAGAAGAGAATTTAAAAAGCATCAACGTTCTCACTATAAAACTTGTGTTTTATTAGTGTTGAAGGCTCAGATATAGAAGGTACAATTTCACGCAGCATACGCAGCTCTAGTTGAGACCTTGTACCATCTAAGATGATCTCTTCTGCCACCACAGTATGAATCTCTCACTTGGAAAAACCAGGAGAGATGGAGTCATAGTATCTGGGAGTGGAGAGGTCCAAGAGGGAGTGAGTGGTCAGTGTCCAAGGCTGCAGAGAGGCTAGGCAAAGTCAGGACTGAAAAGCAACCCCTGGATTTGGCAACCAAGGATCACTGGTGCCTTTGGCAGAGTGAATTTAATGGCATGGTGAGGGGTGAAAGGTAGAATGTAGCAGGTTGAAGAGTGAATGGGAGATGACAGTGGGAAAAATGAGCATGAGGAGCTTAGCTGTGAAGGAGAGAGATAAGGCATTCAAAGAGATGGTGTTTTGCTTATTTTTGTAAAACATGGGAGATATTCCAGCATGCTTTTAAGTATTAGGGAAGGTAGTGGATGCACAGCTGTAAGTACTGGAAAGGGGATAACAGATGAAGCAAAGTCTCAGTTTGGGGGAAGATGGGAAGGGTTCAGATCAAGAGCACGGGTGGACAGACCAACTCAGAATAGAAAATGGGTCATCTTCTCCTAGCTTTGAAGGTACAAGGTGAGGACACATGCAAGCCCAGGTGATTGCTTGAGTATAGGAGTGGAAAGTGCAAGGAGTTTACATCTGGAGCCTAGTTTTCCTCTGCTAAGTAGCAGGTGAGATTATATCTGGGGGCAGAGAGAGAGAGAGCATGAGAGACTGATTATAAGGAATTGGCTCACGTAATTGTGGAGGCTGAGACAAGTCCAAACACCTGCAGGGTAACCTGGCAGGCTGGAGACCCATAGAAGGGTTGATGTTGCAACTTGAGTCCAAAGGCAGTCTAAGGCAGAATTCCCTTCTCCTTCCGGGGACTTCACTCACTTTTCAAGTAAGGATTTCTTCAACTGATTAAATGAGGCCCACCCATATTCAGAGGGTAATTTGTTTTACTCAGAGTCTACTGATTTAAATATTAATCTCATCTTTAAAAAGTATTTTTACAGCAACATTCAGACCGGTGTTTGACCAAATATCTGGGCACCATGACTTAGCCAAGTTGACACGTAAAATTAGACCATCACAGAGTATTAATCATCCCATTTATATCAATAGTGAAAATATGAGATCATGTAGATAAGGAGAAGACTACAAAATGTGGAGAGAATGTGGATTCTAGGAGGTTCTGGCTGGTGGTAGGTGCTCTGTTGACCAGATGTTCACTCTACTTTTTTTTTCTCCTAATAAATTTAAGATTTTACCTGATTCTTGGCCACAGGGTTTTAAGGGAGCCAGAGCTAATGAAGACAGCATGGAAGGCCACAGCTGAGACCTTCCTGTGGGAGTCCACCTCACCTACAAGAAGAGCTACCATTTTAACACAGGTGGATAAACCCCATGAAAGTGAACCTCCTAAATGCAAATTCTGATCTTGAAGCCCCAGTTGGCAAATCTACTGGAGACCCTCCCTAGCAACAAGATGTAGATACTTTAGAGATAACAAACTATACAAGTTGTCTTCCGTTCTTTCTCCTTCCTCTATTTTCAATACTGATAAAATACGTATACATTTATCTTGTTGAGCTCAGTAGGATTATTTAGCTTTATTTTCATGGCTGCCTTTTCTTAATGTAATAGAATTTCCAATCGAGCTTATTACTTCCTCCTGAGGCCCTCTCACATCCATCCTGTCCTTGGCAAAGATCTTTGGAAACTAGCCTGGGACATACCTAGTGGTAGGCCACCTGCTCTGGGTTGAGGGTGGATCTATTCTAGTCAGAGGCTTTGTGATCTGGACAAAGGAATTGAGTCTGTGGCTGTCAAATTGTCAGGCAATACTAAATTTGGCTGGCCAGCTGAATTCTAGCAGAAAATCATGCAAAATAAGGTTTAGCAATTGGGGAAAAACGGCCCACAGGAAAAACAATAGGATGAAATTCTGTAGGACTACACGGCCATAGAATTCTAACTTGAGGGCTGCAACCAGCTATGTGACCTTGTAGTACAAGGACCAGTCTTCAGATACAAAATAGTTTGGAGTTAAAGGGATCTTTGAGAAGAAGCCATTATCCACCCCCTCCTCCCAATTTTATATGCCCTAAGAAAAAGGTTTCTTTCAACTTAGAAAGGTATGATTCTTGAAGTGCACTTCCTCCGAGTTTTCCTTAGCCGCTCAATCAAAATGACACGCACCTGCCCATCCATTCCCATTGGTTCATGCTCCTACCCTGCAGTACTGGCTTCATTATGCCTCACCTTGTACACCTGTCTGATTCCTCTTCTAGATTATCAGCACCTTGACAATAGGATCATATCTTGTGTATCCCTGAATTTCCAGAGACAATGATAGTGCCTGCCACATAATTGTTGGTCAATAAATTTTGGTTCAATAATAACAAGAAACTCCCATTTAAAAAATGTGTTATGGTTATTCTTTCTCAATCCGGATGCTCTCCTCTATACACAGTTTTATTCAGTAACTCTCTTAAAATTGTAAAGGTGAGAAATTGAACACAGTTCCCCAGGTCATTGAGCAGCACGAGATACAGGGAGAAAAAAAATGCTTTGTGCCTGAATACTTTACTTCTGGTTGGAGAAAATAAACACTGCACTGGATTATTCTTAAAGATACATCACATTACGTTTGTGATCAACTAAAATGCTACGATATTTGCATGTGGATTTCTGCAAAGCTGCTTTTCTCCCATTCTTCATGTGTGTGATTGATCTTTAACTCAAATAGTAGGACTATATATTTATTTGTTTTAACTCAAGGTAAAGTCCAACAAAAATCACGTTAAATTTGATGCTGTCAGTGAAGACATTAGCAATCCTTCCTGGCTTAAGGTCACTGGCACATTTGATACACATATCTTTTGTGAGTTTTGTTGTTGTTGTTGTTGTTGTTGTTGTTTTGAGACAGGGTCTCACTCTGTCACCTAAGCTAGAGTGCAGTGACTTGAAAATGGCTCACTGAAGCCTTGACCTCCCAGGCTTAAGCAATTCTCCCACCTCAGCCTCCTGAGTAGCTGGGACTACAGGCATGCACCACAATGTCTGGCTGATTTTTTTTTTTTTTTTTTTTTCCTGTAGAGATGTGGTCTATCCTATGGTGCCCAGGCTGGTCTTAACTCCTGGGCTTAAGCAATCCGCCCACCTTGGCCTCCCAAAGTGCTGAGATTACAGGCATGAGCCACCGCACTCCGCCCTCTTTTCTGTTTTTATCCCACTCTTTGACAATGTTGGAAGGATTCAGACTAGCTCTAATAAAAGTCACCCCCTTCCACGTTGGGTAATCAACCAACAGCTAGAAATGCACACTGAAATACTACCAGATATCCCTTATTTTACCATCTTATCCACAAAGATCTTACAGATGACATTTTAAAAACATTTCCTAAAGCACAGAAATACTTTTAAGCGCAGTAGCCCCTGAAGCTTGCCAGCCAAATAATCATTAAAACATAAATGAAACAAGGCAAGTATGGTGCATGCGTATGGTGGCCGTGGTACCAGTGTCATTCTTTTTTAAATTCTAGTCTCCTCCCACCACCCTCTGCTTTTTAAGTAAGTCTAATTTAGCATATGCCTTGGCATTGATATTAGGCTGACTTTCCATGACTGGCATCCCATCCGATGGCTATCTCCAATCTTATTTATCTCTTTCATGATTCCTCAAAAGTTAATAACTGACTTTGAGACTATACTACAAGTTCTTTAAACATCCACAGATGGCCGGGCGCGGTGGCTCAAGCCTGTAATCCCAGCACTTTGGGAGGCCGAGACGGGCGGATCACGAGGTCAGGAGATCGAGACCATCCTGGCTAACACGGTGAAACCCCGTCTCTACTAAAAAATACAAAAAACTAGCCGGGCGAAGTGGCGGGCGCCTGTAGTCCCAGCTACTCGGGAGGCTGAGGCAGGAGAATGGCGTGAACCCGGGAGGCGGAGCTAGCAGTGAGCTGAGATCCGGCCACCGCACTCCAGCCTGGGCGACAGAGCCAGACTCAGTCTCAAAAAAAAAAAAAAAATAAAAAAAAGACATCCACAGATAAGGTTATTTAGACTTGAAAATAAACTTTTTGAGGCTTAATAAGGGTAGGAGAGCACTCCTGGATTCCTCACTTAAGTGGCAAGGGTCTGCTGTCAGAGATTGATTAGTACTCTTCTTCTGATTTTTGCCCAATGCTTCGGGATGAGGCAATGGAACAGGCTTTGTCACCCTAAACATCTTTAACTATCAAACACAGCCACCTGATGAGAAGCTGCTTATCTTCATCTCAGGAAGCTTTAAACCTTTTCCCTGGTTGACTTGAAGATTCTGTACATCTTGGTATTCTTCCGCTTTTCTGAGGCTGAACATATTAAGGCCGTGAATGATTCCCATGGTATAAAGAGGCCAAGCTAGTTGTCACAAGATGCCAGGGACTTAGAAGAAGGAGACCTTCCAGGTCAAACATGCCAGAATTAGAGGTGAAGGTCACAGGGCAGACTCACTCCTTCCCTGATCATTACTCAAGCTGCTATCCTGAGAAGATGGTGCCAAACCAGGAGGCAACTGGAAAATATCCTGACGGGGGAAGGAGTTTTCCTCTTACTCCTATAGTCCTTGTTCAGAATGTAAGCCTTGGAATTGGTAGAAGATATTCATGTTCTTGTTTCCATGAGGCGTCAAACATAATGAGATCAATAAAATATCCTAAGATTTAGAAAACCGGGTCAGGCTTTGTCTCTTCCATCTGACTCCGAAACTCCAAAAATCCATAAGCTTTCCAAAAGGGGACTCATTGCAGGGTGGGGTATTAATGCTTGAGTCTTTGAAAGTTAGCTTAGAGATAAAGTAGTGAAATGGCCTCCTTTCACAAGTAAGAAAACTGAAGCCCAAGGAGGCTTGATGACTTGCCCAAGGTCACATGGTTATGAAGAAAACGGAGCTTGCCCTCGAACCCAGGGTTTTGCAGCTTCAGGCTCCATTCTTCTTAAGGGGCTGTTGCTGCTTTTGTCCATGAGTTGTAGTTGCTCCGTCAGCCTTTATTTCTGCTCCTTCCAGTTTGAAGATGTTTTTTATTTCTAGACAATAGTGAAAGAGGAGGATTTGAATAACTCTGGCTTCTGCTAATATCATGCCGCATTTTCTAAGAGTGGAAATATAGAAAGTGGTAAATTTAGAGACAGAGAAGCCAGTCACGGAAAATCAGGGTTGAGGAGGAGAGATTTGGCACAGGTGTAACACAAAGAGACGAGAGAGGTCACGCTTGACCACAGACGGAGAGATGCAGCAGTGGACTGCTATTGCTGAAAAGCCAAAATAATACCAGGCTGTATTTATAGAAGGATGACATGCAAAGCCCACGAAGCAATCACTAGGCTACAGTCTATATTAGATCTCTATTCAATATGATGCTCAGTTTGTCACACTTTGAAAAGAGAGAGCCCAAAGAGGGTAACAAAGTAACAGAAAATCACAACTTAAAGTTAAGGAATTTGGGTTGCTAAAGGCAACCATTTTCTTGGATTCCATCCATTGTCTGATTGCTTCAACAGGCAGGAGGAAAGAGAGGAGAAAAGGGAAGGAGAGTTGTCTCAGCCAGAAATTTCTCTCCAACCTTCTGGCCTCTCAGCACAGAATTTTAGAAGCATGTTCTGCCCACTCACCTTCCGGTCAAGGTTAAGATCCCCTGCTTGATCTCTCTGAAAACTTGCAGCCTCTCATAATCAGATCTTAGGGATGGCTTCTCTACCTGTGCAGGGCTCTTACTGTATAAGTCACCACTTCCACTGCTGGCTCCAGGGACTTCAAGAGCGAAACTGGTTGAGCAGCCCCGGGCTCATGCCTGCAGCCCCACACTGACTACAGCAATCTCATAGCCTCTATCTGATTTTTGAACTTGTTTTCAGCCTGTACGTGAAAGATTTTCTCCCTGTCTTCACCAAATCTATGCGGGAGTCTGAACCACTACCACCTTCCCCCCATGCTGAGATGCTTTCTTTATGTATCAGCACACTGAATACAATGGGGAAATATATAGGTCAAACACAGAGACTCAACATTGACTTCCAGAAGTAAAAAACTAGGATTCTTTTGATTTTAGACAATGTTTTTGCAGTATTTCTGTATTTTGGAGAAAGGTAGTGATGATTTTAAGACAATTCCTCTGTCATGTCTTCTTTTCCCTTCTACAGAGGTTTTAAGCTTCTTTATCTCCCCTGAAGAAAGCAAAGGAAAGAAAGCCAAAAGAAAGACATGCCAAGGAGAAAGAGCCTTAGACGGATCACATACCAGGTTCTCACAGGCCACTGACAGCAAGGGGAAAAGTTCGAGAGCTAGCGTTCTCCATCTTGCCCCAGGAGAAATTCCTGGGAAAAATACAAGGACACTGTGTCCCAACTATGAGGAGAAAACTTCAAGAGGCCACGTCTCCAGTGACTGATACTGGGGACCAGGTCTTCACAGGAGCATGGGCTTAGCTTGCTCCATCTGGCCCCAGAGCTTAGGAGCTCTTTTTGAGAGAGCTCTGAGGCCCACAGGTCCAAGGAAGTGCTGGGCACTGCAGAGAATGGCCGAGTTCCCAAGTTCATGCCACCAAAATTGCAAAAGATCAAGTACATAAACATGAAGAGTTTGTGAATGGTTAGGAACACAGGCTTTGTGGCCAGACACACCTGGATTGAATATTGGCTCTATCAATTTTCTTCCCCTAGTCCAGGGCGACTCTCAACTCTGTCCAAGGACAAACTCACATACCTTCTGGAAACTGCTAGTCTCCTCTAAGATCAAACTTACATGTCTGGTGTCTTCTGCTTAATGGTTTATCTTGTACATCTTTCTATAACCAACACACAGAACTTGACCTTGATTGTTTTAATGACTATATAAGTATTCCACTATATGACCAGATTTATGTTCGCCATTTTTCAAGAATTAATGCTAAGTTGTTAATGATGTTTGCTATAGCAAACAATGCTGCAATGAATATATTTGCGTATCTGTATACAAATATAACAAAATTTCCAGAAAGAGAATTTCTGCAAGTGCCTTTCAAATCTTGATATTGTCAAGTTGTCCTCTAAAGCACCTCCACCAATTTACCACCCACTAATGGTGCCCAAGAAGGCTTCTCTTTGATAAGGCACTAAGAAAGAAGAACGAAAGTGATATTGAGGGAACTAAAAATGTCTTTTGCTATTCTTTTATTTTTTGAGACGGAGTCTCGCTCTGCCGCCCAGGCTGGAGCGCAGTGGCCGGATTTCAGCTCACTGCAAGCTCCACCTCCCGGGTTCACGCCATTCTCCTGCCTCAGCCTCCCGAGTAGCTGGGACTACAGGCGCCCGCCACCTCGCCCGGCTAGTTTTTTGTATTTTTTAGTAGAGACGGGGTTTCACCGGGTTAGCCAGGATGGTCTCGATTTCCTGACCTTGTGATCCGCCCATCTCGGCCTCCCAAAGTGCTGGGATTACAGGCTTGAGCCACTGCGCCCGGCCGTCTTTTGCTATTCTTTAACGCACCAGCAAGGCATTGTTGGTGCTATTTTAGGGGTCCTTGGGTGCCGACTCCACTGAAGATGAGAGCACAGTTGTGCTTTCCTCAGAGGGGACATCTGTCAGAATCTGGGCTTATTTTTGGCAACCTAGTGACATGCTCCCTGCATTTCTAGTGGACTTTTGGCTTCCCTCAGCAATGACCCATTTGTGGCTGAATATTTAGCTGGTCTCTTAATCCCCATGTCTGCTATGAAATCTATTTTGGGATTTGACATGTTGGTCCCCTGTAACAACGGTGAGAATGCAAATCCCAAAATCAGAATCTTATAGTCTTTGTTATTTGGAAAGATGTATGAGGAAAACATGGTTTTTATTTTTATTATTTAATAAACTATAATTATGGGAACTTACAAACATATATAAAAGTATAGAAAATCATGTGATGGTGCTCCCACCACCCGGCTTCAATAATTATCAACCTATTACCTATCTTGCTTTCCTGTACCTCGACCAATTCCTCACCTCCTATATTATCGTGAAGCAAATCCCAGACATTACTTAACCCACAACTATCTCAGTGTCTACATTTAAAATATAAGGTCTCTTTAAAAAGATATACTCATACTATCATTAACACTCCTAAAATGATTAACAATAATTTTTTTGTTTGTTTGTCTTAAAGACGAGGTTTTACTACATTGCCCAGGCTGGGCTCCAACTCCTGAGCTCAAGTGAGCCTCCCACCTTGGCCTCTCAGAGTGCTAGGATGACAGGCATGAACCACTGTGCTGGGCTCAGCAATGATTTTTAATATACTCAGTGCAGTTGGTGTTCAAATTTCCAATTGCCTCATAACAATTTTAATATGATTTTTAAAATGTTATCAAAGCAAATGTTCAGAGTTGGGAGAACTGAGTTCAAGTCTCAGATTTGTCTCTTTCTCCTTGGGTGACTGTAGTTGACTCCTCTTTCATTGCCTCTTTTTCTTAGAATGTGAGGGCTAAAAAGGACATATAAATCTAAAAATTTTCAGATAGTGTTGAGGATGAGAAGAAAGGAATAGGAAAAGGCCTGTTGCAATAACTGAAATCAGAGTCAACTTTTATATAACTTGTAGATAATAGTTATAAAGTCATTGTGTCCACCAAATTCAATAAAAGTTACAAAATCTGTCTACTCTTATCTCTATAAAAGAGAAATGGTAGAGTCAGGGGATCCTTATCTTCTCCTCTTGGTAGATAAGTAGTTTTCAAAATGAAGTAGCGATAGAAGCTGCTTTCATTTTAAGGCACATAATCTTAATATAGTATTTGTTTAAATCTCACAGATACTCCTTTAAAATAATCGTGTTAGTTAGAAAACTGGGAAACGGGGAGGGGAGAAAGGAAGGAAGAAAGGACTAAGATTTGCCAGTGATTCTGGAAGTGAAGCAAGGCCATTGGTGGCTCTAATGTCACATGAGATAATGGATGCATACATATGTTATCAGGAGCCATAAAACTTTTATGAGAGAAATGAGGCTCACCAGATGGTTCTAAATCACACCCAGTATTTTCCCTACTGAATTTGTATTGGCAATAGTTGTATTTCTGGAGAAAAATGTATTTTCTATCAAAATCTAGAAGACCAGGTGAAGGAAGGTAAAATAGCTAAATGAAGATATGCATTGACAGGAAAGCAAAATATTACTAAAAACTCTTGGAAGATAGAAAAAAGAGACCATTACCCATCCATTTTCCTTGCTTCATGTTCATGTCAGGGCAGCGGAAGGTGATGGAGCTGGTGGTGTAACAAGATGGAGGAGAAAATGAACAAAAAAATTACCTGCAGTTCTCCTTGTGGTTTGGTGAACACAGAATTGAGAAGATCTTCCCAGACTGCAGCCGCAGGTGGGCTCCAGCTGCTAGGGACGCCACGTGTCTCTATTTTCTCCATGAGCTGGATGCTAAAAGCATCCAGCTTTAGCTTTAGTTTTCTACTAAAGTAGAAAAACAGTTGGGGAAGGCTGAGGGGTGGGTACTTTCTCTCTCTTGTGAAGTCAACAGTCCTCAAGGTTTGAACAGGCTGCATTCTGCTATTCCAAAGTCTATAGGGTTTCGTCTCTGTCCTTCATCTGAACACAAGTGCCCACACATCTAGACTCAATATCTTCTCACTTAAACACAGCAAGGGCTCTAACAACCACCTGTCTCTGTTCAAAGATCACAGGCCAAGAGTCTGCTTCTTCCTGAGGGTGGTGAGGAGGGGAGAGACTGCAGAGGGGAGCTGGGGTTGGGGAGACATCACACAGACAACCTGGAGAGGACTCTGGATTCTGGGGAGACATGCACCACCAGTGTCCTCGGCTGCCCATGGCTGGTCAAGAGCAAGACGGAGATTCACAATTACCTTGGCAACCAGGTAACAGGCAGAACCGTTACTTGGCAATTTCCATTAAATTTCCCTCTTTTCCCTACAAGCCCTTTTTCCCTAACTGCAACACACACACATCAACATTTTTCCCTCTTTAATAATCCTGTAAGATCACCAGACTCTTTGCTGTAAGGAAATGAGGCAAAATGAGGAAAACAGTGAGATCTAAGATGTGGGGAAGGAAAATACATTTTTGAAGCACAGGTGGGAGGTGGTGGTTTGAATGGCCACCTCTCACTGGGGACAAGAGAGAGAGGAGGCAAGAATGGGGTTTGTGAGAACAGGAAAAGGGGATGGCTAGCAGCACAGCTATAATATCAGGCAGTTGATTAGCTCATTGTTTCTAGAAACCACAAAAATGGAACAAAGGTGGAAGGCATAAGCAGAATTTATTCCCATTTTCATTTCTGTCCCTCTGACCTCTTTTCAGAGGTCCTGTCATGGGAACTCGCCTTTAGCAGTCCGTTTCTGTGTGGCTCCTAGTAGGTGCTGACCTGTTTCTTTTTGTTGATTGATTCCAAACACATTTCGCAGGCCAGTATGTACCAGGCATTGTGCTAGGCTCGGGGGCTGCAGAGTTAAAGACAGAGTCCCTGCCCTCATGGAACGTGAGATTTTAGTGGGAAAGGCTGACAAAAACAAGCGAATAGACAAACAACATAATTGCAGGTTAGAATAAAAGTGCATTGCAAAGCCAGGGTCTGAGATTAAGAGAGAAGGACTTACTTTTGTTTGGGGGATCAGGGAAGGCCTTTGAAGAAGTGTCATTTAAGCCAAGATCTGAAGCATGATTAGGAGCTAGGGAAAGATGGGGAGACTGTGCTCAGCAGAGGGACCACTTGGGGAGACTGAGAGGCCAGGACATGCTGGCATTGCTAGAGGAACGGGAATTAGACCAAGCTGGTGTCAGCTTCGTGCGTAAGGTGAGGTAGGCAGATGAGGATCAATAATAGGGGAGGTCAGAAGAAATAGGGCCTTGAAGGCCTCAGAAGGCACTCTTAGTATGACAGCAGGCCGTTGAATGGTTTTCAGCCTAGGAGTGCTGTGATCAGATGTGTATTTCATTTCAATATGGCTACTGGGCACAGACTGAATGGGAGGGTGTGGAGAGGGAGGAGGCAGATTGCTGATGACTGTGGTGGTCCTGGAGAGAGATGAGGAGGCAGGTGAAAGGGTACACGATGGCATTCCTGCAACAGAGCCCAGGCTCCAAGTGCTTTTATGTTTTGCTTGTTTATTCTCTTTAGTAGGAAAAAACCGACATACAATAAAACAAAGCAGTTAAGATGCAAGCTCTACAGTCGAAATCTGACACGACCCCACTTCCTATGTGCCCTTGGCAAGTTACCTAAATTCATGTCTGAAAAATAAGACTTGGTATAGAGATTGAGAGAGACAATTAATGTAAAGTGATTAGTATGATGCTGGGTATATAGTAAATGCTCAAAAAATAGGAAGCTTATGTTATCAGTCACTGACAACTTCAAACTGCCCAATTTCAGGTCAAGTAAAATTATAATAGGGTGAACACAGCGAGTGTTTTCCCTCAATAAAAATACATCTTTAACAAAATAAGAAGTTTGGATTTATGAAAAGAATCTAGAGAGAGCAAATAAAAGGTAAATTTAAAGATGTTTAAGGATTTTGAAAATATAAACTACATGGTGGCAAGGAAAATACATTATAATCATTAAGAATATGAGTTTTGGCTGGGCACAGTGACTCACACCTGTAATCCCAGCACTTTGGGAGGCCAAAGTAGGAGGATCACTTGAGCCCAGGAGTTTGAGTCCAGCCTGGAAAACCTAGGGAGACTCCATCTCTACTAAAAATTGAAAACAAAAATGATTCAGGCATGGTAGCATGCTCCTGTAGTCCCAGCTACTCAGGAGGCTGAGGTGGGAGGATTGCTTGAGTTGGGGAGGTCAAGGCCACAGTGAGCCATAATTGCACCACAGCACTCCAGCCTGGGCAACAGATCAAGACCCAGCCTAAAAAAAAAAAAAAAAAAAAAGAAAAAAAAGAGTGTGAGTTTTGGAGCCAGACGGATCTGGATTTTGAATCCTAGGTTTGTTCCATACCAGCTGTGTGAACCTCAGGAATGTCACCTAACTTCTGTGAGCACAGCTTCTCGTCTGCAAAGATAGCTAATAGCCATGCTTTCTGCATAGAGACACAGTGAGGAGTGAGTTACAAAACGCATTAAAGGGCTTTCTTGGCATGAGGCCTAGGACCTAGCAAGGGTTCAGTAAACGGGGAGCTGCTGAAGAAAGGGAGAAACGTTATGCTGATGCGTTAGGGGTTAGGAGACCCATCTCCATAAAAGGTAAAGCTTCTTTGAAATGACAAAGGCATCGCTGGAGAAGGAGATGCCACATGGTGCTTCTCTGCACACTCAATAGGCTGTTGTGACAGAGTACCACAAAGCAGTTGGCTGAAACAACAGCAATGTATTGTCTTACTGTTCTGGAGATGTTGGCAGAGTTGGCTCCCCCTGAGGCTGTGAGGGAGAATCTGTTCCATGCCTCTCCCCAAGCTGCTGGTGGTTACTGGCAATCATTGGGGTTCCTTGGCTTGTAGATGTGTCACCTGGCCGTCGCCTTTATGTTCATCTAGCATTCTCCCTATTTGCGTGTCTCTGTGTCCAAATTTCCTCTTTTTACAAAGACACCATTCATACTGAATTAGGGGCCAAGTCTAATTACTTCATCTTAACTTAATCATCTGCACAGACCATATTTCCAAATAAGGTCACATTCTCAGGTACTGAGGCTTAAGGTTTCAACATCTTTTTGGAGGGACACAATTCATAGTAATACCAGCACTGTTTTCATGTCAGAGTATGAAGATAGTCCAGGCTTCCACAGCTAGTGTGGAGGTTGGGGAGGGAGCGGAAGACCACGGCTGATTCTTCACAGATGGACTCTGCAAATCATCTCTCCTAGGAGTCCCTCCTCACTAAGTCAAATGCTCCCAAATAGGCAACAGCAGCTTGCTTGCAGGCAACCAGACCATCAGATCCATGTGTCCACTCTAACACTTGTAGCAGCCCCTATACAAATGAGCAAGCATCAAGCTCTGCTTCCTGTGTGCTCTTTTTTCACCTTCATTGGGATTTAGCCTTGAGATTGCACCACTGGGCCACTGTGAATATTGTCCAGGTTGTGTACTGCACAAATCTAGAGGATGCTATTTACATTATAGTCTATTTTGTACAAAAGCATGCAAAATTCTTGAGCCCTCATCTAATCCCTACACCTCAGTTTTTCTCATCAACTGCTTTCCCACAAGTTTCCCAACTGAGTATTCAGGTTTACTTCTGTTCTGCTGGTGGAACACAGGAAAGTATGTGTGCCCATGGCAGAGGGGAGGCGAGAGAGAGAGAGAGAAAGAAAGAGAGAGACACACACACATGAAGGGAGCAGGGAGAGAAGGAGGGAGGGAGATTGAGAGGAAGGAAAGAGAAATGAGGGAAGTAAGAGGTCACAATAGAATAACCTGTATATAATCCTTCAGAATCGCTAATGACAGGAAAAGCAACACTTTAATAAGGGCTCTGATAAGGAAATTCGTTAAATGATGGAGAAGAAGCCAACCGGCAGCTTAGGTATTGGCAGAACCATTGTGCTAATTATTAAGGGATAAAAGGGGGCAAAATGAAAAGTGGAGCTTCACTGTTATGCACTTGAAGGCAATATGCAGGTTTTAAAACTGAGTTGGATTTCCAGATCAAGGCTGGAGCTGGTGCTCAAAGTCTGGCCTCTTTTCAAGCTGAAGTATTTTGATGTTGAAGCAGGAAGATAATAAGAGATGGAAGGATGAAGTATTCAGTGCAAAGAAGAGAATGCCCCTGATTTTTACAAGCCAATATGTAAAAACACTTATGCTGTGTATTCAACATGATTACAAATATTTTAACAAATAACCAGAAAAAAGTATGTCAAAATGTTAATAGTGGTTATCTTTAGGTGGTAGGATACTGTGGATGCCCCTACTTCTTCTTTCTTCTTTTCCTCCTCCTCTTCCTCTTCCCCTCCTCCTCCTTCTCCTCCTTCCCCTCCTCCCTTTGCCTTTTCCTTATTTTCTCCAATGGGGAAAAAAATTAACATTAAGAATCCTTTGGTTTTTTAAAATTGCAGTTCTTAGTGTAGATAAACTGACAAATTTTTTTTTTCTAAAATGACTTAAAAGTCATTGCATATTTTAGTTTCAGAAAAGTCTTCAGTATCAGAGGAACTGGGTTATTCTAGAAGAAAATACAGGCCAGGTGCGGCGGCTCACGCCTGTAATCCCAGCACTTTGGGAGGCCGAGGCAGGCAGATCCTGAGCTCAGGGGATCAAGACCATCCTGGCCAACATGGGGAAACCCCGTCTCTACTAAAAATACAAAAATTAGCCGGCCATGGTAGCATGTGCCTGTAGTCCCAGGTACTCGGGAGGCTGAGGCAGGAGAATCACTTGAACCCGGGAGGCAGAGGTTGCCATGAGCTGAGATCGTGCCACTGCACTCCAGCCTGGCGACAGAGAGAGACTCTGTCTCAAAAAAGAGAAAAAGAAAAAAAAAAAGAAAATGCATATTCCAGGACATGCAATATCCAATAGGATGAATCCACACTTGGCCTCCAAAATAGCTAAGGATAGATTTTATTTTTGCTTAGTCCTAATTTTAGTGTAGATGCAGCTCAATCCTTCAGCATTTGAAAGTTATATTAAAAGGCAGACCTCTGGGGGCTAGAAACCAAATTCTCAAGCTTGGATAGCTAGAGTACTTTCTGCAGGCCATTTTGTTTTTATGAGCATTTGGTTCAGAATTAATGAGAACTACTTTGCATAAGCATCATTTTACCTTCTAAAGCAGTGCCTTATGGGGATTCTTCCCACTCACCTTATAGATACAGATTATCAAAGTTTTTTTTTTTTTTTTTTTTTTAAGGTCTCAACCCTTCACTGTTCTAGTATATGAACCTCAGAGATAATTATCTTTTAAGGTCTACAATTTTAGAGCATTTACCAGGTTATTAAAACCACCAATGATGGTGGTACACACCCAAGGAATTTGGATACTGCTGAAAAGATTAAGAAAACCAACTCCAAAGATGCCACTGCGGGGAAGGAGCACACAGAACAAGAAAAGTTTGTCTTCATTCAATGTTTATATTTTTACATTTTTTGAAATGTTTCCTTTTTTTTTTCTCAAGTGGAGATAATCCTCGTGAGCAAGGGAGGTCGTGAAGTCCTCAAAGTTTGTTTGTTTGTTTGTTTTTTCTGAAATGGAGTCTTACCCTAATCGCCCAGGCTGGAGTGCAGTGGCGCGATCTCAGCTCACTGCAACCTCTGCCTCCCAGGTTCAAGCTATTCTCCTGCCTCAGCCTCCTGTGTAGCTGGGACTACAGACATGTACCACCACACCAGGCTAAGTTTTGTATTTTTTAGTAGAGACAGGGTTTCACTATGTTGGCCAGGCTGGTCTTGAACTCCTGACCTCAAGTGATCCGCCTGCCTCAGCCTCCCAAAGTGCTGAGATTACAGGTGTGAGCCACTGCGCCTGGCTCAAAGTCTTTTAAGCCACTAAAATGATTCGTGATTCCTGAAGTACACAACAATGGAATTCCATTGTCACAGATGGAGAACATGTGTTAATACAGAGGGCAGCAGACCTTTAGTGGACTGGGATTTACTGTGCCAGACAGGCTAATTCCATTCAAAAATACACTTGAATACCAGTCTCAGTGGTTCATTTTCAGGACTGAAAGGAGCCAAAGGAATCTGCATGTCCCTTGGTAGGTCCATCCCTTACTAAGAAGCTGAGCTACGAGGAAGAAAAGAGTAAATAATGGCTCAGCAGCGTCACAGTGTGGTGAAAACCCCAATTTAAGTCCCACAGTTTGTGTAAACAGCATGTTGGAATGAAGTTGCAGCGAACATTTGACTTGGAATGGGCTCTGTTGCTCCTTCCCCATTCTTCCTCCCTCTGCTTGTGTTCCTAAAGTCTGACCCAGGGACCACAACATCTGTGTCCCTAGAATGCAAATTTTTCCCCATACCCTCATCTCCTTCTGGTTGTTTTCAGAATGTCATCTTCTGTCCCTATTTAAAACCACACCCTTAGCACCTCCATTCCTTTTCCCTGATTTGTCTTTTTACCAGATAACTTATTATGATATTGACTACTACTTATTTCGTTACCGGTCTCTCCCTACCCCACACGACACTGTCAGAAACTTCAGGGTAAAAATTTGTCTGTTTTGGTCAATGCTCCATCCCCATAACCCAGGACTGTGCCTGACACAAAATATGTCCTCAAAATATGTCCTTATGAGTAGTATTGGTTCTTTGTGCATTTTTTTTCTAGTAGATTAAAAGCCATGGAGGGGGAGAATTATTTATTTAGTTTTAACCCTGTATAGCACATTGCCAAAATTTAAAGAGTAGTGTAGGGAACCAAGGGAGGAAAAGCTAAAGAGACCCCCGCCCTAGGTAACCCCTTGTTCCAAACCTGTGACAACATGAGACGGACTCTGAAGATATATGTAAAACTCATTTCACAGTCATTGCTACCTCACTGGGGGCAGACAGGGTCCTGAAGCAGGGCTCTTTTAAGAAATTTGTGCAAATTTGTGGGGTACAAGTGTAATATTGTTACATGCATTGATTAGCGATGAACTTAGGGCTTTTAGGGTATCCATCACCCAAATAATGTACACTGAACCCATTAAGTAATTTCTTATCATCCACTCCCCTCCCACCCGCTCACCTTTCTGGATCTCCATTGTCTATCACTCCACACTCTATGTGCATGTGTACACATTATTTAGCTCCCACTTACAGGTGAGAACATGTGGTGTTTGTCTTTCTGCATCTGACTTGTTTCACTTAAGATGATGACCTCCAGTTCCATCCATGTTGTCACAAGAGGTATGATTTCATTCTTTTTACGGCTGAATAGTATTTTGTTGGGTATATGCACCACCATATTTTCTTTATCTAATCATCCATTGATGGACACGTAGGTTGCTTCCATATCTTTGCTACTGTGAATAGGGCTGCAATGAACATACAAGCTAAAGCAGGGTTTTTTATTGGTCCCCTAACATAACCAAGAGATTGAAATACATTGTGAATGTAGAGAGAGTCCAACTGCAGTCCCAGCCACCGGACAGGGGATAGAGCTGTGGATATTGTCACTATAGGGGCTGCAGCCCAATCGGTGGCATCACACCCTGACATGGGAAGTGCCAGGCTCAGCCAGTGATGCCACCAGACATGGAGAAAGGCCTTCCCCACTACCTCCAGATAACTGGCACCATCATTGACTTCAAAGTGCTATTCCACAGAAAATCCTTTCCCACCGGTATTCTTTATGAAGGATCTGCTTTAAGATGCAGCTGCAGAGTCACATCACCTCATTAGCCAGTGGGGCTTTGCACAGGCCATTGACATTTTTAATTACTTAATAATAAATACTTATAATAAATACATAAATAAATAATACTTAATAATAAATACTACTAATGTGCCAAGCACTGTTTTAAGCATGTGGCAGAGATTAACTCATTGTATCCTCACAACAATGCTGTAAGGCAGGTATTATTTCATTATCCCCACTTGTTGAGGAGGAAAGTGAGGCACACAGAGGCTAAATATCTTGCCCAAAGTTACAACACTAGCAGGTGGTGCCAAGTTTGAGCTCGAGTGGTCTGACTCCAGAGTCCTTGTGTGTAACCATGAGTTAAACTGTCATGAATGATATCTTTGCAATCTAGCTTACAAAGAACACAAAAGAGGTGACGATGAGGATGATGGCTTCCAGTTCCCTCAACCTTCAGATCTACTTGGTCACATGGTCCGGGCTTTCTCAGAAACAGGCAAAAGCAAGCTCCTCTGCTGGGACTACCCAAGCCTGCTCTCCCGTGGTGATTGAAACCGGTGTGGTCTGACGCACACATGCGCTGAGGCTACTATAGGGTTAATGCTTCCCTGACACCTGCTCACTGGGCCTTGTTCCCCTGGTACTTACCCTAAAAACCAGAGTTAGATTCAGCAGGAAGGGTTTTTCTATGGACATTAGTTTAAATTGATACTTTTTCTGATGTGGCTTTGAAACTTCAGACTGATCATTATTTTTTCATTGTCTTTTGAAGTCCTATGTGATCATTATTCTAGATAAAATATACCAGCAGCTGAACCTGGCTCACGTCTGTAATCCCAGCACTTTGGGAGGCCGAGGCGGATGGATCACCTGAAGTCAGGAGTTTGAGACCAGCCTGGCCAACGTGGTGAAACCCTGTCTCTACTAAAAATACACAAATTAGCCAGGCGTAGTGGTGTGCGCCTGTAGTCCCAGCTACGCGGGAGGCTGAGGCGGGAGAATCGCTTGGACCCTGGAGGCCAAGGTTGCAGTGAGCCAAGATCAAGCCATAGCACTCTAGCCTGGGCGACAGAGCAAGGCTCTGTCTCAAAAACAAACAAACAAACAAAAACAAAAAAACTAGCAGAAGTGTTGAAGCAATCTTTCAAACCACACCTAGGTAAATGAATGTTCCAGACCAGTGTACACAAATCCTCAGGGGATCATGTTAAAATGAAGATTTTGATTCAGTAGATCTGAGGTTGGACCTAAGATTTTGCATTTTTGGCAAGATCCCAAGTGATGCTGATGCTCCTGGTCCAAGAACCACCTGTGGAGGAGTAGCAAGGTTCCAGAACATTTCTATCACTCCTAGCAAAGGAAAGTTCTGCGGAGAGAATGAGTACCTTCAATCCCAGATTTTCTTCTCTCCCGAATTAAAAATATTTCAAAGCATGATTTTATTACGCATAACTGTATACCTGTATAGGATAGTTGCAAAGACTAAACAGTGATTGAATACAATAAATGTGTTTTCACTTAAAATATTAATGTATCCACTGTACGTTTGTTGTCAGCTTTGGGTGTGGTGAGTGAGTGGGGTACCTGTGGGACAGTAAACACTGAACAGGTGTCAGTTCAAGAATACTTCTCAGGCTGGGCGTGGTGGCTCACGCCTATAATCCCAGCACTTTGGGAGGCCAAAGCGGGTGGATCACCTGAGATCGGGAGTTTGAGACCAGCCTGGCCAACATGGTAAAACTCTGTCTCTACTAAGAATACAAAAATTAGCCAGGCGTGATGGTGGGCACCTGGAATCCCAGCTACTCAGGAGGCTGAGACAGGAGAATCACTTGAACCTGGGAGGCGGAGCTTGCAGTGAGCTGAGAGCCTGCTACTGCACTCCAGCCTGGGAGACAGAGTGAGACTCCACCTCAAAAAAAAAAAAAAAAAAAAAAAAGAAAGGCAAGATGTAGAATCTGCTTAATAAAGGAAAAGGACAAAACTCTGCACAGGAGGTGAAGGGAGGCTAACAGTTATTGAATAATGATTCTGGGCCAGGCACTCTCATGTTTGCTAACCCTTCCATTTTCTAAGGTGGTATGGGACAGAGGTGTTGGAATACCTATTTTCACAAGACACAGGTTGAGGAGGCCAACTGGCACAATTTATATGGGGAAGAACTTGAATCCAGACCTGCTTAAAGAATCAGGTACTGTGCTCTTTCCACTCTCATCCCCCCGTCTCCAACCTCTTATGAAGGGTGCATGGAGCTGCCTGAGAAGAACCAGAGAGAAAGGAGACCGCTAGACATAATGGTCTTCCCGGGGGAAAGAGGGCCATGGCTGGATTTGTCTGTAGAGGGTCAAAGGGAAAGAGAAGGAATCTAGGATACCTGGGAGGAACTCTCATGTGAACAGGAAGTGTGTTTTGTTTGCTCTGACTCATCACATAGCTTAGTGTGTAGTAGAGGGTTGACTCAGCTCTGGGCTTGGGTTACTCCAACTCTACCCATCCCAAGGGAGCTCTGGCCTTTGGCTCCTGGAGATAGATAACTTCTAAATTACCTCCATAGATCATTTAGAATACCTTGCCTGATGAGAATGGCTTTGTTCACCTGTTGTACCTTGGGTCATGCTAGACAGTTGATGCTAACAATGTGACTTATGGTGGAGACCTTGGCCATGGGTTATCAGTTTGACCTCTGACAGGGCTGGAGACTGAGTAACTAAGGTTAGCCACATAGGTACTTCATGCCTAGGTGACTAACACCCACCCCTCCCAGCCCCCAAAAAATCCCTGGACACCAAGCCTAGGTGAGCTTCCCAATTGCCAGTGCTTCTGCTTCTTCCATGTTGTCTCAAGGTATTGCTGGGAGAATTAAGTGCTGTCTGTTGAAATCCACTGGAGGTGACAACTGGACGCTTGCATCTGGTCTCCCCTGAACCCTGCCCTATGTGTCTTTTACCTCTGCTAATTGTAATCTGTATCTTTCCTGTGTAATAAACCATAACCCTGAGTATAGTAGCTCTTCTGAGTTCTGTCAGTCCTTCAGACAAATCACTGAATCCGAGGGTGGTCTTGGGGATCTCTAAAGAAGAACTTAATACCCGCCATTAAGAATCAACTTGCAGAGGTGGACTGGGGAAGGCTTTAGTTTGGTTCAGACCAGTCAGCACCTGTTGAGCACTCACTGCTCACCAGGTGCTGCTAGTTGTTGGGATACCAAGATGAGTAAGTCAGAATCCCTGCTCTTCAAGACACCTTAGTGCCTGCAAGGATCCCAAGGAAAGCAATACTTTCATCCAGAGGTGCTAAGCACCAGGAGAGACACAGCATGCTGCCACAGGGCTAGGGAAAGAGCCCTCTGCCCAGGTGGGTGTTCAGGAAGGAAGGCTTCCTGGAGGAGACTGCCCTCTGCGAACCACCCTGGGTATTTTGAGGATCTGGTTACTGCTCTTGGAACAGACTGTCTGCAATTATTTAACAGCTCTCACTAGGAGCATTTGCGCCCAGAGGCTCTGAAGCTAAGGTGAGGAGGAGTAGGTGTGTTTCCCGCAAGCCCAGGTCTCTGCTAAACTCTGTGGACTGCATAATTCATTTCAGACACGGAAATCAAAGTGGTGCTGCATTGGAAAAAGGAGAACAGAATGTCTCCTGTGGCTTACCTGAGGCTGTCCACAGAGCATCGGGGCCTTCTGCCTCAAAGTGTTGCTGGCAACTGCATCCACCCCTCAGGTCACAATGCTGCAGCATAGAAGTCCCAGGATCTGGTGAGAATGTCTTCCCCATCCTCCTCACCCCTGCCCAGGCTGGGGCAGACACTCTTTAATTCCACCTGCTTTCCCTGGGAGGTGCAAGGGTGGAAAGTCTTGCTCACTACTTAAGATCAGTGGTGTTTTCATTCTTTCTCTCTTCTAAGGGACATTGCTACCAAGGTGGGGTGGGGCTCTCCCATTTCTTCAAGTTCTTTTCCACTTGTAAAACCCTCCCCTCATCTATTCTGTAAGGCACCTGCCCTCACCTGTGCTTACTTTTGAACTGCTTTACTGTTTCTGTTACCTCCAGGATGCCCCTTTTAAAAAAGTTCCACAGCTGATATTACTCTGTATCAGAGTAAATCCACGCAGGTCTTCTTGTGCAAGGTCCAGCACTGTGCCCACCTTTCCACAGAGGCTACTAGCCATGACACTAGTCACTGTCATGGTTTATGTCACACCCACTTGGCCACCCTTGAGATCCACCACAGGGAGATGCTGCAATATACCTCTCATTCAGGTATCCTTCCTCTCCCTCAGCCACCCCACCTGTAATGGACATTTCTTCTTTTGGGCTGCCCACATCTAGGTTTGGGGAATTGTCTATTCCATGCATCTTGGTGGGAGGCAGAGCTCACCACTCAAGAGAGAAGATTAAAATGTTCTAAACTTGTTTTCTCAGGCTCCTTAGATGGTGCACCCATGTGGGATTCTGACACCGGAGCTACTGCCTGAGATAAGAAGGGCCCTGGGGATTCATCCTGGTGGAGATGGTGGCAGAAGCAGCGCCATACAGCCTCAGGGCAGTAGCAGCAGCCAGGCGAGCTGTGGTGCCCATGAAGTCCAGAGGCAGTGACTGCAGGGTCCAGATCAGCGTGAGATGCGATTCTGGCTGCTCAGCTGCACGTTTCTTCCTGCCTTCCTTCCTACAGGCTTCCAGCTCCCCATGTCTCGTCAGTAAATTACTTCCCTACTTGTGTCAGACACACCCAGTTTCTTTCACTGCAAACTAGAGATGCTGGCTGAGACACACCACTCTTTACAGAGCACTTGCT
This sequence comes from Theropithecus gelada, assembly GCF_003255815.1. NCBI lineage: Eukaryota > Metazoa > Chordata > Mammalia > Primates > Cercopithecidae > Theropithecus > Theropithecus gelada. The sequence continues at coordinate 165,999,657 of NC_037670.1, read as the reverse complement.
TCTAAAGTCCATTTCCCTCCTACCTTAGCCTCCCACCCAGGTGTGAGCCCAAACCTTTGAAGAGGTAATCGGGTGGAAAGGAACTGTGACTCAAAGTTAGGGACAAAGCTGATGAACACTAGGAGAGAAATTTCTCTCTTCACTGGACACTGGGAAACAGGTTGAGGGGTTAGAATGTAATTAGTCATTCCAGCATCTCATAAAGTCTTTTAAAAAAAGTTGTTAATACCAGTAATAGTAAAAAAAGAACAAGTTTTCCTCTTTTTCTCTTCTGAATCCCTCTCCATTTTTTCTTCTTTCACCCAACGCTCAAAGCACGTACCTTTGGCCTTCACATGATTGAAATGTTTGCTATCTATTTTCTTCTGGATTCAAGTTTTCAGCTGGTTATCTACATAATAATCGTACTTTTTTTTCTATACAGAACCTGAGGGAAAAATGCCCTTCACCATCAAATACTGCAGCCTCCACCCACCCCCATCTTGCTCCCTACCCCTAAGCAGACACAATCCTTTAAAACACACAACATCATCTTCTTTATTTAATTGTTTAATCAGTTTACATTCCACAACTGACAGATTATTTATTTTATTTTTTCCATGAACAAGTCATTTAATTAATTACCAGACACTTGTTTTTCTTCAATCGATGGAAATACAATATTTCTGCCAATTCGAAAAAGAAAATTGCAAGATGCAGTCAGTTTCAGTGAAGTCCCCAAATGCTCTCTGCTTCCTCAGTCCTTTCAAAGTCACAGGAACCTGGCAATTTCCCTTTTCATCCCCCCTCCCACTTCCCTGTTAAATTTACCTCTCAGAATATCACAATAGTTTCAAGATCTGGTTTGGATCACCTTTCCTGTAATTAATTAATTATGAGAAGGAACAGACAGTACAATAGATCTGATAAGATGTAGCATTCTTGTTAAGATTAAACAACACATTTATTCACATCATATCAGAACAAATTAACATAATATTTAATCTTATTTTAGCACCAATAACCACAGGAATTGCTACCTCCAAGGGCAGAGGCGTTGTTAGAATCCTGCAGTACACACCACTCCTTGTCTGACCAATCAGAAAGCACTATGCAAATTAAAGGTAAATAAATTTATATTCACTGAGCAATAATCTGGTGGGCCATAAACACTCCAGGCGTTTGAGAGTTTTGTCGGTTATGGTCCCTGTCTAACGACCATATATAAAACATACTCACCAAATCAGCTCATTTTCGCTCAGTAACACAGGGCTCAGAATGTTATATTTTAAATCAATCAAACCTTGTCATAGTGACTTGTTGAAATGCTTTGAGACTACCCAGGGGTTGGCTCCTTGCCTTTTATTCTGTTCTCTCCATTAAGATCTCGATACTTATCTTTTTCGCAAACAAAGGAGATTTCTTCAATCCTAAGGAAGGTCTCCAGGCAGGGAGGAGAGGTAGGCAATGGTGGGTTGAGTCCCAGTGCAAGGGTAGAACTTGTCACCATCACTGCCACCTCCTAGGAGACCCAGTGTGCCTGTAGCCACTGCCCTTCCCAGGGTATCTCCTTTTTAGTATTTGACTTTAAGATAAATGTTTAAGAAAATTAAGGGATTGAGAAAACAGTTCCAAATATTGGTGAGATGATCTTAGCAGGTGATTGGACCAGATTGACAGAGAGAAGGCCTGCCTGCCCCTTCCCCACTATATGATAAAGGGATCAGGATAAGGGGTGAGGGCAGTAGCTGACATTCCTGCAGCTGAAGAATATGACCTGCTTTGGCCTGTAGTACTTGGACAGGCCATCAGGGACATGCCTGGGGCAGCGCCGACACCCTCTGGGGGCAGATGAGACATGCAGTCCACAGGAGTGGTCATCTCCTCTTACTAAACAGGTGGAGCAGAACTTCCAGAGGCCAAGACAGCAGCCTCGACATAGCTCTGTGCTTTCTACTCTAGGCCAACACAACAAGACTCAATCCTGCCTTCATCAGCTATGACAAGAGCTATGACAGTGAGTGACCCACCAGGGAGGACCACCCCATCAGTCTTCTAATGAAGGACCTAAGTCCGTGCTGTCCTATACAGCAACCAGTAGTCAGGTGTGGCTTTTGAACACTGCAAATGGGGCTGGGCCAAATTGAGATGTTTTCTAAGGGGACAATCACATTGGATTTTGAAGACTTCATTTGGAAAAAAAGAATGTAAAATATCCCAGTAATTTTTATATCGATTCCATGCTGAAGTGATGCTATTTTTGAAATGTTAGGTTCAAATGTAGTCTGAAAATTAATTTCACTGATTTTAGCTCTTTCTTTGGACTTTAAAAAACGTGGCTACTAGAATATTTAAAATTGCATATGTGACTTGGATCATGTTTCCATTGGATGACGCTGGTCTATACTACCTTCCTGAAACTGGTCCCATCACTGTGAACCAGCAGAGGGGAGGAAAGTTGGGATTGAAGGTGCCCCTAATCATGGGTTGGGTCACTGGCCAAGCTTGATGTGCCTCCACTCTTCGGGGCAGCTGGTCTTCTCAGTCCTGCAGGGACACAGTTGTTTATGCAGCAGATTTACCTAATCCCTGCTCCTCTTCCCTACTTCCTATTACTTCAGGGTTACTGCTTTGAGGATCCTTCTCTACTGCTTTGCTGAGGATTTTCTGGTGATTCTGCCATCTCTCCTTCCCAAAGCTCCCTTCATCTTACCTCTGCTCCCAACCCACATCTTCTGCCTACTGCCTCCATGCCACCACTGCCCCTGCCGTCTTCATTCTTATTTGGTAGCATCCCTTAGCCAGACTCCCTGCTTCTGACACTGCAAGCCACATTTACATGGTGAGTCATAAATTACAAAGCAATTCACGCGTCATCTCCTTGGATGCTCTTTCTCCTACCCCAGCCCAGTGCAGCAAAGCTCAGTCAGTAGAGATAGACAGTAAAATGAGATCGTCAAAGCAGGTGGGAAAAGGAATCTGAGAATGAAAAGGTAGATAGAAGGCTCTGGACTCTGAGTGCAAACTGGATGTTAGCTCGAGGTCACTTTCTGAGGGGCGAAAGCAGGGGCCAGGAGGAGCAGAGAGAAAATGTCTCCTAATTTACCTCCATGCAGTAAGCACACGCTGGCAAGGGCTCAAAGTCTCTCTAAAAATAGCAGCAAAATACACAAGGGGACTGGGCACCCCAGGAGCCCTAGAAGCCCCTGATCCCCATTTGGCTGAGAAGATGTGGAGACAAAGTGAGGTAACGAGACTCCGCCAAGCCCCCGAGTGAGCCGGTGACAGGGCCACTCATGCCACCCCAGAGTCAGGTCTTTGTCATGACCCTTGCCATGACCCTTCAAACATTGCTGATTTACTTTTATTTGGGGGGAAGTACATTTTACTTTACAGGGAAAAACCTTTAGAACAAAGAGTTCTAAGCAGACACTGGTGACTGTGGGAGAAACAACCAGAAAAAAACTTCCTGTGTCAGTGGCATCCCTCCCTTCAAATCCCACCCCAAGTCAGGATTTTAGGGCCGTCCACATAAGTCCTCAGAAAACTAAGGGCTACATCATTGCATTTGTTTAATCTCACTCTCCCTCCCCTTTATTTTCAGTTTACACTTTTATTTGTACATTTTTACAGATAGTCTTGAATAGCAAAACAGTCACACCATGGGTGGAAATGGGGAAGGAGTATGAGAATGAGTTCGTGAAAGCTCTTCACAGGAAAGGCTTGGTCACGCTCACAACACAGACGCACTGGTACAGACGGATTGGAGAGGGTCTATGGGTGACCCGGAAAGGAAAGGAAAAGCTCAGCCAGTGGGAAGCATGGGGTTCTGGAGAGGAGAGAGGGATACAGAGTTCCTTAAGGAGCAACACCTGGTCCTTGGGAATGAAGTGTGGGAGTTGCATTTGCTGAGATTGGTGTTTGCCAAAGAGATGCCAGCTTCTTCGAGCTACTGCTGTGCAACTCTTCATGTTCAGACCCAGTTTTCTGTTTTTCACACCTGAACACACACCCCCCTGCAGTTGGGTGGCTCCCCCGTTACCAGCTGGGCTCTATCTATAGAGAGAGCAATGGCTTCCCTTTCCTTGGAGGAAGTCTCACCCTCACATGGACACTTGATCGGCTGCGAAGCAGAGAATGTGCAGACCCTTTGGGAAGGGCGTTCTTTTCTTGTTTAGAACCGAGGATTCTGTTTTTCCCAAACAGGATCACACCCAGACATGTCTTAGTGAATATACCATCTAAAGGGCTTCCTTATATGAATTCATATGTTTTTGATGAAGCTACTGGCTTCAGCAACTGACAAGAGAAAGAAGATCCTAGTTCCTTGAGACTTGGTCTCACCCTAAACTTGAAAGATCATTGAAACCTTTCAGAATCTGATTTGCTTCCACCCATTCCATTTGGGAATGTACAGCTGGAAATAACGTTAGGAGAATTAAAAAAAAAAAATACTAAGGCATTGACCATGTGCCTTGGTTAATAGTTAGCTGGTTTAGCTCATATATGCTATTTGCCCATATGGTTTACTCATTCTGTCCTCTGCGAATAATTGAGATGGATAAAAGTGCCCTTTGCAAAACTGGCTCTGGACAAAAGGAAGTCTAGGAATAGGTAAAGTAAAATAAGGAACTAATTTCTCTGGGGGACCTGAATTGAAGTGTGCTGAAGTGGGGCAGGTCCAGCCCTGTTCAGCAACAAAGATGACCTTGCACTCTGGGTTACCCTTCAGCAGTGAGGCACAGACACTTGATGCGAGAATTCCATTCCAGCAGGGGGTCTTGTGAGGGAATTAGAGGATACATAACTCATATGACACTTCATGTTTGCAAATCACTTTGCAATTTCTTTGTCACCCTTAATATACCATGAGGTAAGGTGTTATCACTATCCTCATTTTGTAGATGAGGAAGTTCAAGTATGGAGAAGACACAGTGCCCAGAGTCACAAATCATTTCAATGCAGAGCTGTAGTGAAATTTACAGTAACTGTGAAACAAGCGTAGCTTAATGAGTGAGTTACTCTGGCTTCAGCATTCTTACCTCTATGATTATATTGAGATAGCATCTGACCAAAAAAAAAAAAAAAAAAAAAAAAAAAA